>NC_134857.1:17585618-17886086 GCF_049852395.1 Peromyscus maniculatus bairdii | reverse complement strand
ACTAATGAGGAAATTTCATTCCTATGGAAAAATAGTGAATACTGGCAGAGAGCGTGCAGTAACTTTTTGGGAGAGATTAATAACCATTATCCCAAAAGCAAGAGAATAGAATTCATAAAGAAGACTGAATGGGTCCTTCCTCACATTGTACAACAAAAGCCAATTTCTGGAGCCCTCAGATTCTATACTGATGGAAATAAATCAGGTAAATCAGGATACAAATCAGTAGACTTGAGTAAAGTGGTACAAAGTCCATACAGCTTTGTACAAATGGCAGAACTGTATGCCATTCTGATGGTACTGATGGACTTCCCAGAACACCTCAATATAGTCATTGACTATCAATATTTAGAGAGAGTTGTTTTACATATTGAAACTGATGAATTTATTTCTGATAATACAGAATTAACTTCATTATTTATACAATTTCAGGAAATCATCAGAAAATGGAACATCTCATATATGTATCAGATCTCATATCAGATCCCATACAGGTCTGCCAGGACCTCTAGCACAAAGTCATGATAAGATTGATCAGTTACTAAGGGGTAATGTGCTAGAAGCCTCAGAATGTCATCAGAAACACCAAGTAAATAGCAAAGGGTTGAAAAAGGATTTCTCCATCAATTGGCAACAAGCTAAGGATATTGTGAAAAAATGTCCTACTGGTTCCTTCTATAAGCAAACTCCATTACCTGCAGGGAGCAATGCAAAAGGTATACAAAGAAATGAAATTTGGCAGATGGATGTGTTTCATTTTGCAGAATTTGGAAGATTAAAGTATGTACACCATACCATTGACATCTATTCAGAATTTCAGTCAGCAACTCCTATGAGTTCTGAAAAGGCTGATTCTGTGAGTACACACCTATTAGAAGTTATGGCCATCACAGGAATATTTGTACAAATTAAGACAGACAATACCCCAGCATATGTCTTCAATAAAATGAGACAGTTCTTTGTTTATTGCAATATAAAGCATGTTATAGGTATACCACACAATCCCACAGGCCAAGCAGTCATAGAAAGATCCAATTGAACTTTAAAGGATATGCTAAATAAACAGCAACAGGTAACAATGACTCTTAGAAATGGATTGCATAATGCTTTATTAACCTTGAATTTTCTCAATGCTGATGAGAAAGGAACAATAGCTGTGGAGAGACATTGGACAACAGACAAAACTCCTGAGCTGAACCAACTGGTTTATTTCAAAGATGTGCTGACCTCAGAATGGAAACCTGTATATGTCCTACATTGGGGAAGGGGTTTTTCTTTTGTTTCTACAGAAGAAAAGCTATGGATACCAACAAAATAAAAAAAATTGATTCAGACAGGAATAATCCCTTGATGAGGAGAAGTAAAAGCTCATCTACCAATGTGACATCTCTACAAGTTGTAAGAAAAATTTAAAAATCAAAGGTTGGGGTAGGGTTCTATTTTTGTCTTTCCAGAATAATGGAAATATCCATCTTCCAGAAATCATAAGGCCTTGGATATCTGGATGTATACAGCAGTAAGAAAGAATCTATTGGTACCAATCTACACAGGGTAAAATCTCACTGCCTAACATCTATGTTTCTTTCAATCTAAAAAAAGTTGTGGTTCCAATTCAATTATAAACCAAGATGGCTTTGGAGATGGCATTGGCTTACTCCTTCTCCAAACCCAAGCATATTGCTAAAAGAAAAGGTTGAGAGATTCTTCAGTCCCATATCAATAGAGCCCTCTGGTGTGGGACAGAAGGAAATCAATAAAAAGGGACCATTGTTTTCAAGATTCTAATTCTCTTCATGCTTCCTCTTGATTTCTTGGATTCCTTTCTTACATGTCATGTCATATTTAAATACACATTTTCCATTTTGATATATTAATAATGTTCAAGTTTTTCACAGTAAAAGATAAGTTTTTCCAATAGCAATCTCTGAAGTCTCCAGAAGGAAGATGGGGCCTCAACAACAACAATAACTCTACCCAATCCAGAATGATGCCATACTACACTTCTAACCAGAATTTCAGACATTCTTCCCCATTACTCTGAGACTTGCTGCAGAATCTATAGTTAGTGTAACTGAGACTTAACTATCTGAGCTTTCTTACAGTACCCAACAGAGATTCTATCACCCCCTAAACAGCAGGGAGCAATTCTAAGAAAATGATGCTCTTTCTCCCAAAGGTTTCATATTTCTCAGGGTGATGGATGATGGTTATAGGGTTGGGGGTAGAAGAAAATATTAGACTCAGTATTCTCCTTAAGAAAAGAAAAAGTGTCTCAAGAAAGAAAAGAAAAGAAGAGAAAAGACAAGAAAAGAAAAGAATGAAAGGGGAATGGATAGGTATAAGACATTACAGTAGTTTATTGTATATACTAGTAAAAAAAAATTTAGTAAAATAGCAGCCTTAGATAATTTGCACTGTTATGGATTCTTATATGTTGCTACAAATGTAAACTATTTTTATATTCCTGTTTAAGATAATTTGTATATTGATACAAATACAGAACTATATTTGTTATAATGTACATATATTTCTACTCTTATTTGAAATATTTGTATATTGATACAAACGTAAATTTATATCTGTCATACTGTATGTATGTTCTACGTTTGTTTAGAATATTTTGTATATTGATATATATTTAAGATTATTGTCATATTGCATATTGCACTATACATTCATACCTCTGTTAAAGATATTTTATGTATTGTCACAATTTTGAAATCATTGTCCTTTTACCGTACATTTGCTTACAGACTGTTTACCTTGTTTACATGAAGCCTTAGTCCTTACGTTATTTAGGTATTAAGACTTATAGATTTATAGTCACCTATACTTGTCATCTCTATAGTTATTTGTTAGGTTATCCAGATTTATAGATATATAGTTTGGATGGACAGATAATCTTCAAACACTTCATGGACCTAGAGAATATGGCATTTAAATAACAGAATTCTGCTGATGTGAGACACAATTGCTCCTGGCAGCACCAATTTGATCTCGAGAGAATGTTGGGCTTCTAAGACATTTCCATTTGGAAGTTTGTCTTCTTAGCATAAAATGGCCTATTGGGCAAAGAACTGCCCTTTCCTCAACTGCTGACAGTATGAATGGTGTCCTTCTGGACAAGTGGGACACAAGGAAAAGTGACTTCTTAACTCTGTCAAGACAGGGTAAGATGGTCTTTCAGAATTCCTGCTTCTGAAAATGGTCTGTCAAATACTCTAGGCCTGTAGACAATTTAAATGCATGAACAATGCTGAGATACATTAGGTGACTGTTCAGGCTACCAGCTGTCTCTGTCTACTCTTGCAAGACTCCCAAAAGTTGCTTGCATCCATCTTCCATTTCTCAGGTGTCATTATATTCCTTCTCAGGTCTTTGATGGAACTAAAGACTAGCAGTTATAGTTATAACTTAGTATATATATATATATATATATATATATATATATATATATATATATATATATATATATATATATATATATAAAATATCTTAGATAGAACTTATTAAGTATTAGATTTAGGTTCTTTAGGTTAGGACGCCTTTTTGAATGATCTTTTTAACATGCCATTTACGTATGCTCCAGACTTCTCTGGATTTTAGTATGTGTCTCTTGTTTGATATTCTTCGCATTGGTTGTAGTTCCATCTTATCTAGGTCATTATCCCTCATTATTCCTGGACAATATTTGATAACCTTTCCTTTGTATATAGTCTTATATATAAGTTAGAACCTTCTTACTTGGACAAAAGGGGAGATGTAGTGGGTAGCTATTCCAGCTTTGACCTGGAAATGCCACTCCCTTTGAGGCTTTGGTAACGGTCACACCTACATGGTGAAGCTGAGAGAGGACCCCTGGAGACCTGAGATCTGGATGGGCTAGCTCTCTTGGCTCCTGGATCTTAGATGCTGGAGAAGGACTGAGCAGAGTCCTCCAGAGAACACCTCTGGACTGTGCTACACCTTTCTTGGACCCTGTAACATATTTCTTCACTTGTAAGTTACCCCACAAAATAAACCTCCCTTTTAACTACATGGAGTTGCCTTAATATTTAAACCAATACTCCATAAGGAGTTTCTTCAATGCCCATTATTTTCTCTGAAATAGATTGGTGTTGCCAGGAGCATTCATGTCTCATTGTCAAAAAAAAGAAAAGAAAAAAAAAAAAAGAAAAAAATTTGTGTTATTAAACCATCTTAAATGCCTTATTCTGTAGATCTCTGAAGTGTTTGAAGATGATCTGTCTATCTAAAATATATCTCTGCTTGACCTTAAGAACATACCTAATATGACTATAAGTTTGACTGTAATGACTAACTACTAACCTGCATTTCCTTATTAATCTAAATAGTTGGTAATAATTTTCAAGAATCAGGAAATTGCATTGCATTGTTAAATGGACTGTACAGTTACAATACCTTGAACAAGTTTAGAAATACATATACAGTATTTCCAGACAAAATCAATCTCAAATTTGTATCAATATGCATAATTTATATACAATGTCTAAAAATCCATTCCAATGTAAAATATTTAAAACTAGTAGTTGATTTTAAAAGTAGAATCAATAATCTACCTTTTTATCTTATCATATCTATATCCTCCCCTTTTTTTCTTCTCAGAGTAGATTTATAATCTACCTCTTCTATATTTCTTCTTTTTTCCTTTTTTTTCAAAGATAAACCCTAAATCTAATCTCCTTTGTATAGCTTTTTTCCTCCCCAATAACAAAAACAACTTGTAACCAATCATCCTAAACAATAACAGTTATCCATAATCCACTGAAAGAACAAAAGCTGCCCACCCTACCTCTTGGGAATGTGGGTATCCTGTTCTTAAAATTACTTCCTGCTGATTTGGGGCAAAGGCACCTTTAAGTGATCCTGAAAAGAAAAATTTTGTGTTAATTGTCAAGTCCTGGGAGAGGTAATTGTATTATTTATTGTCTATTCTGTGCATAATGCAAAAATGCAGGGCTTGTCTCAAGTCCTTGCTCGAGTAGGCTGGATCATCTCTGCTAGACATGTCAAAATTGTTCTGAGCAGTTTGGAGTCCAAAGCTGATCTTTGGGTGGTGTTTGTCAGCTTCATGACATTATAGTCCCAATGGATTTGTCATTGTGGGGCCCCATCATCTTTTTGGAGTCTTCAAAGTCACTTTTAGGTGTGGTCATGGTTCCCTACAGAAAACTGATAAAAACTTATATCCAAAATCATGTACAGGAAGCTAGATGAAGCTGTTTTTCCAGAATTAGTTAGTATTCTATATGACCATTAATATCATAACAAAAGTTTAATATATATATCTTATAAATTTTGATATAAAATTCATACATTAAGAAAAATTTTAAAGAGTCAAAACAAAACCAAAGAATTATGAGATCACTTAATTTTGGTTTTCTTCTGTCCTATATCAAGTGGTTCTTATGATGTAGAGATTTTGCATTTTCTTTTAACAAACATGCTTAGGTTTAGAGAAGAAGAGAGCCATTCTCCAATTCCACGGCCAGCTTTAATTTTCAATTTAACTGGGACTACATAAAGATCATTTGTGTTATGTGTCTGTAGAGAACAGGAGAAACAAACATTTAGGAAGACAAGTGCAGCTTAGGCTGGAGCCCCAGGCAAGTGTTTTTTTTTTTTTTTTTTGTGAATTTGTGCAAACATTGGGTTGCCAGATGTAACATGAATTGTTGAATGGTCTTATTAATAAAAAACCTGGAGTTAAATATTGGAGTGAAAGCTGAATGATCAGCAGGATAGAATAAGCCAGCCATAAGTTTTTACCACTAGGAAAATCTCAGCCCAAGAAAGCTACTTCCTGTATTCTCACACCTATATACTTTTCTGTGCCCTGCCACCTTACTTCCTCTCTCCACCCAGCTACATCACTTCCTCTTTCTGCCCAGCTCTATCACTTCCTGTTTTTCTGTATAGACCTCCAGACCTTTATGGTTAATTAGTGATGGGATTAGAGGCACATGCCACCATGACTGGCTCTGTTCCCAGTGTGGCCTTGAACTCATAGAAATGTGGAGAATCTCTGACTCCTGAATGCTTGGATTATAGGCCTGTGCTACCACTGCCTGACCTCTATGTTTAATATAGTATCTGACATTTTCCTTTAATACCCATGGAACCTTTATTTGTGAGAGTACAAATAAAATGTAACCACAGAAACTGGGTGCTAGGGAACTTCCCAGATATCCACAATAATGACCCCAGCTTAGACTACTAGCAATAGTGGAGAGAACCCCTGGACTAGCTTACCTCAGTAATCAGATTGGTGAATACTCTAACTGTGATCATAGAGCCTTCATCCAGTAACTGATGGAAGCAGATACAGAGATCCACAGCCAGGCACCAAGCCAAGCTCTAGGAGTCCAGTTGAAGAGAGGGCAGAGGGATTCTACAAGTATCAAGATCATGATGGGGAACCTACAGAGACAACTGAATCAAACTAGTGGGAACTCATGAACTTTAGACCAACAGCTATGGAGCCTCCATAGGACTGGACTAGGCCTTCTGCTTAAGGATACCAGTTATGTAGCTTGATCTGCTTAAAGGGCCCCTGGCAATAGGATCAGGATCCATCCCTGGTGCATGGGCTGGCTTTTGGAGCCTACTACATATGGTGGGACACCTTGCACAGCCTTGATGCAGCTGGAGGGGCTTGGACCTGCCTTAACTGAATTTACCAGGCTCTGCTGACTCCCCATGTGAGGCCTTACCTTGTTGGAGAAAGGAATGGGAGGTGTGTTGGATGGAGAAGGCTGGGATATGGGAGGAGGGAAGAGAGGGTTATCTGTGATTGGCATGTAAATGAATAAAAAAATTCTTAATAATTAACAAATTGAAAACAACAACAACAAACCCAATTTAGAACTGAGTGCTCCAAAGTTTCTTGCTCCACACTGTTTAGTTGTGGGTTCCTGTGTTAATTACCATCTATGACAAGAAGATGCTTGTAATAATATGTCACCAAGAGTCACTTTATTGTTATGTTCTTTTAGCAGAATAATAATTTTCTTTTATGACTCGTGATCTGTCTAATTTCAGGTTTTTGACCACTTTAGCAGTGTCTGGTATCTCATGGAATAGGTCATAAATAAATAAAATTCTGAAAATGTGGTTGGTTACTTCCATAACATTTGTGCCACTATTATACCAGTATATATCTCAGTCAGATTGCCATTATAGGGTAGAGGATTTGTAGCTGTGTGATATTAATGATTAATTTTTTTCCTCTAGTAGCATTCAAATGCTAGTTCATAGGAATGAAGCTTTTGGGAACCAGCTTGATTTCTACATGTTGATGATATAAGTGGTGAAATAAGACCTTATCATCAGGTTGTGGAGGGTAACCAACAGCTTTGGCAACAGCCTGTTATTTTCAGGGAGTGGGTAGGAACACTTTGGCCAACAACTCAATAAGAAATATCCCACTTCTGACTGGAGTTTTTACTCGGTGGCACAAGATGTGTAGTTGAGACAGTCTCCCCTGTTATATGATGACTACATTTAAAATCCATTCATATATGTATTTTAGGAAGCTTCTAACAGTAGTAGATTTCCATAGTGCTTTTCAAAGGGCTTTTAGTGTCAGCTGCCTCTCCTCAATTCCCTCCTTTACCTTGTTTACTCATACCCCTCCCATTTAATCCTCCTATTCTAGATTCCCCTTTACCTCTTTTTAATACCATTCTGTATTTTCTCATCCTTGGAAGAAACCATCCTTGTACCTGGGCCATTACTAGCTACCAAACTTTTGTGGTTATTTTGAAATACACATAAACACACACACACACACACACACACACACACACACACACACACACCACACACACACACACAAACACAAACACACACACAGAGCTTAAAATCTAGTATCCACATCTATAAGAAAACATGTAATATTTATATATGGGGGGCCTGGGTTTCCTCATTGAGAATAATTGTTTCTATCTTAATTAATTTACTTGCACATTTCATAATTTTGTTTTCATAAAAACTGAAAAATATCCCATTGTGCAAATGTACCACATTTTCACTATTCATTCACCAGCTGATAGACACCTAGGTTGTTTCAAATTCTTGGCTATTATGAATACAACAGTAATAAACATCGATGAGCAAGTATCTCTATAATAAGATGTAGAGTCCTTTGGGTATACGCTCAAGAATAGTATAGCTAGATTTTGTGGTAGGCCAATTTTTAGATTTTTTGAGGGAATGCTACACAGATTTAGTTAATGGCTGCTCAAGTTTGCACTTATGCCACCAAAGGATATTGTTCCCCTTTCCCCAAAATTGCACCAGCATGTACTATTCCTCATTTTATTAATCTTGCCCTTTTTATTGGAGCAAGAAAAAAAAAATTCAGAGTAGCTTTGATTGCCTGGGTAGCTGAGGATATTGAAAAATCGAAAGTTTTTCTCAGCCATTTATGCTTCATTTTAAAGAATTCTTTGTTCAGTTCTATACCCCATTTTTAAATGTGGTGTTTTCTTGATGTTCAGGTATTTTTTTAGTTCTTTGCAAATTCCACACACTAATCCTCTATCAGTTATGTACTTGGTAAAGGCTTTTGCTCATTCTGTATGCTGTTGCTTTGCTCAAATGATGGTGTCCTTTGCTTTACAGAAGATTTTATGCTTCATTGTGCCATATTAATTAATTATTGGTCTTAAAATGCCTATGCTATTGGTGCCCTGTTTAGAAAGCTCTTTCCCCTGTTAATGACCTTAAACCTACTTCTTTCTACCAGATTCATGTTATCTAGTCATATATTGAGGTCTTTGGTCAATTTGGAGTTGAATTTTTTGAAGGGTAATATATATGGATCAATTTTTATTCATCTACATTCAATTTGATCAGCTCCATTTGTTGACGATGTTGTCTTTTGTTGAATGTGCATTTTTTACTTCTTTATAAAACAATCAGGTTTATGTAAATTGTGGGATTATGTGTTGGTCTTTAATTCTAGTCCATTGGTCATTGTGTCTGTTTTCATGCCAATACTATGCTGTGCTGTTCCTATAGCTCTGTAATACAACTTGAAGTCTGGGATGATGAGACCTCCAGCAGTCCTTTTCTTATTCAGAATTGTTTTAGCTCCTCTTTCTTGTTCTCTCTCTCTCTGTGTCTGTCTTTCTGTCTCTGTCTCTCTCTCTCTCTCTCTGTGTGTGTGTGTGTGTGTGTGTGTGTGTGTGTGTGTGTGTGCATGCACGCACGCACATGTGCATATATGTGTGGTGTTTACATATGAAGCTGAAGATGATTTTTCAATTTTGTGAAAAATGTCAAAATTTTTATTGATTTTTTTGGAAGTATGGCCTTTTAAACAATATTAATCTGACTGATACATGAGTATGAGAGGCATTTACATATTCTGTCTTCTTCTCCAATTTCTTTCTTCAATGTCTTAAATTTTATATTATGAAAATCTTTTACTTGCTTGGATAGAGTTTTCCCAGGATATTTTCTTTTTCTGGAGGGATATTGTTAAAAATCACCGAGATTTCCTTTTTAGTCTGTCAATTATATATAGGAAGGGTACTGATTTTTTAGTGTTAATTTTATAATCTTCTACTTTGCTGAAAGTGTCAGATGTAGAAATTACTTGGTATACTCTTTATGTTTATTTATGTATAAACTTTTATCATCTGCAAATAAATATATTTTTACTTCTTTTCTGTTAATATCCCCTTGCTTTCCTTGAGTTGTCTTATTACTCTAGTTAAAACCTCAACTATTATATTGAATAGGTATGGGGAGAGAGAGAGAGAGAGAGAGAGAGAGAGAGAGAGAGAGAGAGAGAGAGAGAGAGAGAGGATATCCTTGTCTTGTTCTTGATTTTAGTAAAAGTGTTTTGAGTTCCTTTGTTTTTTTAGGTTGATATTGGCTATAGAATTGCTGTAAAATGCTTTTATGGTGTTAATATGTGTCCCTTGTATCCCTAGTCTCTCAAGGGCTTTTATCATAAAGAGATGTTGGATTTTTGTCAAAAGCCTTTTTTTTGTATGTGGTGAGATGACAATGTGTTTTGTTTTGTTTTTTTTTGTCTTTTAATCTCTTTATATGGCAGATTACATTTGTTGAGCCATTTCTGTATCTCTGGGATTAAGCCAATTTGTTCATGGTGGATACTATTTTTAATGGGTTCTTGAATTCTTTATGCAAGCATTTTATTGAGTTTTTAAAATCTATGTTTGTAAGAGATTTGTTTCATAATTTTCTATCTTTGCTGAGTTATTTGTGTGAGTTTGGTATCAGGGTAATAGTGACTTTGTAAAAAAGAACTAGGAGATGTTCGTTCAGATTTTATTTTGCAGAATAAAATGAGGAGTACTGACTTTAGTTCTTCATTAATAGTCTGGAAGAACTGTGTAGAATCCATCTGGCCATAGTCCTTTTTGGTTGGGAGATTTTAAATTACTGCTTCTATTTCATTAGGGGTTATGGGTCTGTTCAAATTGTTTATTTCATCTTGAATAAACTTCCTAAATTGAACACATCAAAAAATTCATTTCTTATGGGTTTTCCAGTTTGGTAGAATATAGATTTTTAAAATATGTCTTTGTGATCCTCTGAGTTTCCCTGGTGGTGTTGTAAGGGCCCCCCTTTCATCTCCGATTTTATGGTGTTGAACATTCTCGATCTGCATATTGCTAAATTGGGTAGAGGATTGTTAGTCTTGCTGATTTTCTCAAAGAACCAACTTTTCTTTCATCGATTCTTTGTGTGTTTTTATTTTATTGACTTCAGCCCTGAACTTGATTATTTCTTTCTGTTTACTTGTTTTTGTATTATTTCTTCTATTTCCAGAGCTTTCAAGTGTGTCATTTATTTTTTATTATTTTTTTTCATTTATTTTATATATCAGCCACAGTTTCCTCTTTCTCCCCTCTTCCTGTTCCTTCCCCCATTTTCCTTCTATCCCCTCATCCACTTCTCTTCCATTCAGAAAGGCACAGGCCTCACATGGAATTCAATAAAGCACGTCCTATCACTTTGAGCCAGGATCAAGCTCCTATTCTTGCATCAAGGCTGGGCGAGGCATCCCTGCAAAGGAAATAGGTTCCAAAATGCCAGCTCATGTGCCAGGGACAGGTCCTGATCTGACAGCTAGAGGTCCCACAAACAGAGAAACTACACAACTGTCACCCATATTCAGAGGGTTGCTTAGTTTTTGAATGGATGACCTTTCTGTTGGCAAGAGTACATTATCAAAGCCACCCACTGTCACTGTATTAGTGTCAACATGACTTTCTTTTTCTTTTCTTTTTTTTTTTAGCAGTAGTAATATTTCTTTTATGAACTTGGGTGAAATTGTGTTTGGTGTGTAAATGTTTAGAAATTTAATATCCTCTTGGTGAATCTTTCCTTTAGTGAGTATGTAGTGACTTTCCTTATTTTTCTATTTAATTTTGGTTTGAAATATATTTTGTCATATATTGAAATAGTTATGCTTTCTTGTATCTTGGTTCCATTTGCTTGCAATACCATTTTCATCCTTTTATTAGGAGATGGTGTTTATCCTTGATGGTAAGGTGTGTTTCTTGGATACAGCAGAAAGATGAATTTTGATTCTTAATTTAGTATGGTAGCTTGTATCTCTATATTAGGGAATTAAGATCACTGATATTAAGATTTGTTACTGAGCAATGTTTATTATTTTTCTTTTGTTGTGGTGGTATGGACAACACTTTTGATGATTTGTTCTGTTATTATTTATTTCTTATGTCCTTTTGGGTAGTTACCTATATCTTCAGACTAATGTTTTCCTTCTGTTGAGCAAGATTGGTAGAGAGAAGTTGATGCATAAATATAATTAATTTTACCAATAAAAATCAGTATTGGGATATTGGGTAAAAACCTGAAAGATCAGAGAAGCAGGAGAGCAGTTACTTCCTACCTCTTCCAATCCTCCAGTCCAAAAGGGCCAATATCATGTCTCTGTCCCACCTTATTACTTCCTGTTTCCTCACTGTACAGACCTCCAGACCTCTATGGTTAACTAGTGGCTTGCTCTATCCTCTGACTCCAAACAAGCTCCATTTGTCAGAATACAAACAAAATACCACACAACATTTTCTTCTTTTGATCTAAACAAAAAGTGAAGGTTTTTAACTAACATAGAAAAACTATATACAATAAGGACAATAAGTATATAAAATATATAGAGGTAATAATTACATTGACAATGTCTAGTCCATTAGCATTTGATAAATTGAGGCAAAATACTGCATTAGCTATCCTATCTTGGTGAGTGCAAAGTGTTGTACCTAATTTGCTTTCTATCCTAACTTTCATTACAAATCAAAAATTATCTTTTTATGTCCCTCAACATTATACACTTTATACCTCCTTTGTGAGTTTCTTTTCTGAATTTCTTAACAAGGAAAACTATAACTATCTAGTCTTCTTTTGGGGTTCACAGAGGTTTCCTAGTGAGATCTGAGGTTGCTTTCCACAGCAGGGCTGCATAAGGGGATAGATTACCACATACATAGTTACCAGGTATTTGGAAGGGTCTGTACTTGGCTGTGGTAGGAGGAGGTCTTTTGCGCCATCTCTTGATATTTCTATAAATATCCTATTAGCAGAAACAGAGAGGACAGGTCAGTTTTGACCCAGGCACTCCTGAGGCTATCCTGTGTTTCTATCTGTCTCTCTTCTCTATATTTCTATCTAAATACTTCTCAATTCTTCTTACTCAAGAGTACCCTGGGGGAAAAGGTGGGGGCAGGTCCCCCACAGTCTTCAACTTCATCACAGACCTGAGGATATAATATTACCTGAGTAAATAGGAAGTGCAGAGCAACTACCTCTAAAATTAAGAAATGACAGAAACCTGGACAGTCACCCAAGGTTCTATTAGGGCATCCATCCTCAGCCTACAGGCTTAGAATATCTGACAGACTTTTCTGTGAAGAGGATTTTTGAAGGACTGTCCTATCTTGTCTTGACAATGTTTGGCAATCACTTTCTTTTGTGTCCTGCGTGTCCCATTTGGACTCCATACTGTCAGCAGTCACGGCAAGGGTAATTTCTTACCCAGTGGCTAACTTTTGCCACAAGGAGAGTAAATTCTATATGGAGTATCTTCAGTGCCCATCATCTTCTCTGAAGTTGATTGGTGCTGCCAGGAGCAGACATGTCTCACTGTCATAAAAAAAAAACCCTTATGTTATTAAAACATCTTAAATGCCTTATTCTGTAGATCCCTAAAATATTTGAAGACCCCTGTCTATCATCTAAAATATATCTCTGTTTGACCTTAGAAACATACCTAGTGTGATTTCAAGTTTGATTGTAATAGGTGACAAACTACCAACCTGCATTTGTTTATTGTCTTAAATATTTTGTAATAATAACTTTCAAGAACTACAAATTTACATTACCTTGTTAAATTAGCTGTATAAGTACAATACCTTAAACAAGAGTAGAAATTTATGTACTGTATGTTCTAACAAAAATAACCTTAAAATTGTATCACTATACAAAAATATCTCAAACAAGAGTAGAAAAATATACAGTATAACAAAAATAACCTCAAATTTGTATCAATATATGAAAATCTATATCAATGTAAAATATTTAAGACTAATAGTTTTTTGGTTTAAAAGTAGATTCAATAATCTATCATTTCATCCTATTTCTATATATCTCTTATTCTTTTTAGAACAAGAACCCTGAATCTCATCTCCTTTTTTCAGCTTTTTTCCTTACCATTACCAATAAGGACTCTATCCAACCCTCCTAAATAATGACAAATATCCATAACCCACTGAATGACCCAAAACCATTCACCACATCCCTTGGGAATGCAGACATTGTGTTCTTAAAACTACTTCCTGTTGTTTGTGGGTGATGGCATATTTAAGGGACCCTGAAAAAATTTGAGAGAGTTGTCAAGTCCTGGGAGAGCTAGCTTTATCATTTGCTATCTAGTCTCAGTGTAATGGGAAAGTACAGGGATTGTTTCAAGTACTGGCTGAAGCAGTCTGTGAGGCAGGATTATCTCAGCTAGCCACCTTGAAATTGTTGTGAGTAGTTAGTAGTTCAAAGCTGATCCTTAGGTGGTGTTTTTCAGCTTAATGGAATTACCATAGTTCAGGAGGAATCCTTGTTGTGGGGTCCCATCCTCCTATTGGAGACTTCAAAATCAGTTAGGCATGGTCGTGGTTCACTGCAGAAAACATAAACATTTTAAATGTCATATTCAACAGATCTCAAAGAGGTTAAAGGACCATATTTTGTTATGTACAACCAGAGTACAAAAATTTAATTCCTAGATACATGATAGAAGTTCAAACCCAAAATCGTGTACTGGAAGGTAGAGGAAGACTTTTTCTAAAATTAGCACTCTATATGACAATATCATAACAAAAAGTTTAACATGTATACTGATTTTTTTACAAATTTTGAGATAATATTTATACCTTAAGAAAAGTTTTAAAGATTCAAAATAAAACCAAAGAATTATGAGATTAGTAGCAACAGAATTTGCTACTTAATTTTGGCTTTTCTTTTGTCCCATATCAGGTGGCTTTTCTGACATGAGATGAGATTTTGGATTTCCTTTTAACAAGTATGCTTGGGTTTAGAGCAGGAGAGAGCCATGCTCCAACTCCAAAGCCTGCTTTAGTTTTTAATTGAATTGAGACTACACAAAGACCTTTTGCGGGATGTGTCTGTAGAGAACAGCAGAAACACACATTTGGGAAGATTTATGAAGTTTTATCCTGTTGGAAATATATCAATAGGTCAATTTACTCTTTTAGGGGGACATTTTTCTCTGGATTATTTATCATTTTTCTCCAGATGTCTCATTTGTCCAGTTGTCTTCAGATTTCTTAGCTGAATAACTTCATTCTCATGAAAAGACAAAAACAAATCGTTGTCCCAACCCTAATTTTGGGGATGTTCCCTTTTGGCAAGTTATATCTAATAAAATGAATAGCTTTTATTAGTTTTATAAATTAGTTTAGATTGAAAGGTCATGCTGGTTGATGAATTATCACCTCTTCTAATTAAGCAGTCTTTCTTGTTCAAATCGAACCTTTATCAATTTTGAGGGTATCCATAACTTTTCTTCTCCTGAGGAAACAAAAGCAAAACCTCTTTCCCAATGTAACACACATCCTGGTTTCTATTCTGAGGTCAACATATCTTTAAAGTATACAGACTGATTTAATTCAGTAGTTTTGTTCTATTTTTTTCAATGTCTTTCCTTAGCTGTTGTTCTTTTATCACTAGCATTTATAAAATTTAAAGTTAATAAAGCATTATAGAATCTATCTCTCAGATTCTTTATTACTCCTTTCTGTTTATTAAGCATATCTTTTAGAGTTTGATTAAATCTTTTTATAACTGCTTGGCCTGTAGGATTGTGTGGTATATGTGTAATATGCTTTATGTTGTAATATGCAAAAAACTGTTCCATTTTGCTAGAGACATATGATGGAGCATTGTTCATCTTAATTTGGACAGGTATCCCCATGATGGCCATAATTTCTAACACATATATGATTACAGAATCAGTCTTTTAAGAACTCAAAGCAGTTGTCTACTGAAATCCTGAATAGGTATCAGTGGTGTAGTATACATATTTTAATTTTCCAAACTCTGCAAAATGAAGTACATCCATTTTATTTCTTTGAATACCTTTGGGTTACTTCCTGCAGGTAGTAGAGTTTGATTATATAAGAAACAAGTAGGATACTTTCTTCTAATTCCCTTGGCTTCTTGCCAAGTGATGAAAAAATTTCTTTTTAAAACACTTGCTGTTGACATGGTGGTTTTTATGAAATTCTGAGGCTTCTAGCACATTTCCTACTAATAGCTGATCAATTTCATCATTACCTTGTGCTAGAGGGCATTATAGACTGGTATGGGATTTAATATATAAGGGGTAATTTCTTTTTCCAATTATTTCTTAAAACCGAATAAATAGCAACGTCAATTATGTATCACCTGGAATAAATTTATCAGTTTCAATATATAAAACAATTTTTCTGCATATTGAGAGTCAATAACTATAGTAAGATGTTCTGGAAAACCTAGTAATTCCATGAGAATAGCATATAATTCTGACTTTTGAACAGAATCATACAGATTTTGAGCATCTTTATGCAAATTTCCTGATGTATAACCTGCCTGTTCTAATTTGTTTGCATCAGTATAGAATGTAGGAGCTCCAGAAATTGGTATTCCCAGTACAGTGTGAGAAAGGATCCAGTTAGTTCTCTTTATAAAATGAATTCTCTTGCTTTTGGGATTTTTGGTTCTAATCTCTCCCCAAAATTTTTTGCAAGCTCTTTCCCAATGTTCACTTTCTGCCCACAAAGAGGAAATTTCATCATTAGTAAAAGGTACCACAATTTCTGCTGGTTCTATTTTAACGTTTTACTCTATTTGTGTAGTAAAAATAACTATTCTCGGATATTATCTTCTCTCTATATTAAAATTCTGGTAAGAGAATACATAGATGGTAAGATAACCAGAATGTAATCAAGCTAATCATCCAAATGATCCACATGTGCATCCTGTAATATCTTTTCTACCAAAGCCAACTCTCTCTGAACTTCAGCTGATATTTTTCTTGTACTATTTAAGTCTTTGTCACCTTGTAAGGTTTGAAACAAATTACTCAGTTTTAGAGTTGTTAATTCAATTGTGGGCCATAGCCAGTTAATGACTCCCAGCTATTTTTGAAAGTCATTAAGAGTTCACAATTGATCTCTCCTGAATTGTACCTCTAGGGGTTGAATCTTTTGTAAACCTTTTTTATATCCTAGGTAATTAATAGAATATCCTCTTTTTTTTCTTTAGTAGCAATTTGTAATCCCCAACAAGGCAAAATTATCTTTATTTCTTCAAACATTTTCTCTAAAGTATCTACATTTGAGTCAGCTAGTAAGACATCCATATAATGGTAAATTATTGATTGAGGAAGTTGTACATGAACCACTTCCAATGGCTGTTGTACAAAATATTGACACAGGGTAGGCCTATTTAACATCCTTTGTGGGAGAACCTTCCATTGATATCTTTTTACAGGCTGAGAATTATTATAAATAGACATTGTGAGGGCAAATTTTTCTCTATCCTGTTCTTGTAAAGATATAGTAAAGAAACAGTCTTTTAAATTAGTAACAATAATTGATCATCCTTTAGTAATAAAAAAAAGGCAGGGAAATTGCAGGCTGTTTTGAGACAAGACCCCATTGTCTCAATCACCTTGTCAGTGGCTTGTAGATCTGTTACCATTCTCCATTTTCCACATTTCTTTTTAATAAAAAATACAGGAGAATTCCAAGGACTGCCTGATTCTTCAATACGTTGAGCATTTAACTGTTCCTGTACCAGCTGTTCTAGGGCCTGCAATTTTTCTTTTGTCAAAGAGCATTGTCCCATCCAGACAAGTTTGTCAGTTAACCATTTTAGTGGTAGGGCTGTTGGTACCTTCAAAAGGTCAGCAGCTGTTGTGCCCTGTTTATGTAAAAGTTGGATGGTAGGTGACTGTTCTTTATAATACCGTTTAATATTTTCCCCAGAAAATATGTTAGTTTATGGTTTGTTTCTGAAACTGGAAGAATATTAATCTGGGTATTTCATTGCTGTAACAAATCACATCACCATAAATTCATTGCTATATTAGCCACATATGGCTTTAATTTTCCTCTCTTCCTTCTGACACTATATATTTGACCCATCTCATGCTTTCTTTTATCTGAGAAAATGTTCCAGTCCCTAACAGCTGAACATTTACCTCCTGAAGAGGCCAATTTGGATGTCAATATTCTGGTGCAATTATATTTTACATTTTCTCCTGTTTACAAAACCTTTAATTACAATGTCATTTATTCTCATTTTTAGTTTTGGTCTTTGATCATTTATAGAAGTTTTCCTAAATTTTTGCTTTATGATTTCTCCTGAAAGTTTTGTTTTATCTTCTAAAGCTGTTCTATCAACCAGAACAGTATGGTTTTTACAAGAGGCACTAGTTTCTTTAATTGCTCTGGGGAGGAGTTTCCCCCACAGTGACAGGGAATGACTGAACCAAAGATGACATATGGGAGCCTGCAAGAGATCCCCCCCCCCCGCCCTTGCCAGCATATTCCATTGGCAAAGAGTTATCTTGTCTGTCCCTTGTTGATCTTCATTTATTGGTCCAATGTCAGCCTTTGCTGAAACTTCTGCATACTCAGGAAGGCAGGGGACTTCTGTTTGGATTATTCCTAGAAAAAAACACTGTTTCTAAGAACACTGTCTATTATCCCTTTTTAGGTGACCTTGTTTGCCACAATTAAAACACCTGACATTTTGACTTTTCTTCAAGCCTCTGGGAATCACCTCTCCTAGCTAAGCATCATCATAGTTAAAGGATTCAATATTGACTATATCTCAGATCCATTCCTATATGGGTGCTAATCTTGCCTTTAAAGGCATAATTACCCTTTTGCATTGTGAACTAGCATTTTCAAAAGCCAAATATTCAATCATTATTTGTCTCGCTTATGAATTTAGCATCATTTTTTTTACAGTCAAAGTCCATCTTTGTAAAAAAAAATCAGTGAAGGTTTCTTTTGAGCCCTTTATAACTTTAGTATATGACTCATTTCTCTTTCTGACTTCTTCAATTCTGTCCCAGACATTCAAAGCTGCTGCATGACATAGAGCCAGGGTGTGGTCATCATATAGAGACTGTCTTTGTAGCATCAGCATAATTGCCTTCTCCAGGAAGTTGGTCTTGGGAAATTTTCACACATCTAGTCCTACTTTGATGTTCAGTGATCCTAGCCACATCTTTTCAGCAGGTCCTCCACTGTAACTGAGGACCAGGTTCCAATACTGCTTTCACCAAGTCTTTCCAGTCTTATGGGACATTTTGGTTACTAGTTGACCATGAATTAACATCTGCCTCACAAAAGATGAATGCATCCATATGAGACCATCACTTCCTTAAGTCTCCCCAAATCTAACATTTCTACAGGCATCTAGTCAGCTCTTACATAGCTTTGGAGATACTTGTCATTTGGAAGTTGTTCCTGTATAGTGACTAGATAAAGTAAGGTTGGTTGTTTGATAACATTAGGGTGTTCCTTTTTAATTTTATAATGTAATGGTGAGGTTGGTCCTTCTTTAAATTCCTCTGTCTGTGAATGAATATGTCTATTTTCTGTTTTAATAAGTTTTTGTAAAGCTTATAACTTTGCAATCAAAAATCACATTTTTTTGTAATTAGTTGTCGGGCTTGCATATTATAAGTAGTAATCTTTTCTATGGCCTGTATCTTGGCACTCATATCAACTACCTTTTTTAGGGATAAAAGAAAAATTATCAAACTGATAGTGTTTACCAATGACATTATGTAAATGCCATCAATGTTAATTATCCCCTCATTTAATTGTTCCATTTTAAAGCATCCATTATGTAATCATATAGAGACCTAACTCCCTCCATCATAATAGTGTTTCCTATTTTTTAATGTGAGAAAAAACTCTCTCTCTCTCTCTCTCTCTCTCTCTCTCTCTCTCTCTCTCTCTCAACTAATTCCCCCCTTTAAGAATACCCAATTATGCCGGGCGGTGGTGGCGCACGCCTTTAATCCCAGCACTCGGGAGGCAGAGCCAGGAGGATCTCTGTGAGTTCGAGGCCAGCCTGGACTACCAAGTGAGTCCCAGGAGAGGCGCAAAGCTACACAGAGAAACCCTGTCTCGAAAAACAAAAAACAAACAAAAAAAAAAAAAAAGAATACCCAATTGTATCACCAAATCTTCTGTTGATGGTAAAGCATGAGGCTTGTTGCTGCTGTGTAGCACACTGAGTGGACAGCACAGGTGGTGCACAGCCAGGCTGAGGACAGCTCCATTGATCATGTGTCAGCAGCCTGAGGAGGGGGTCCAGGGAAAGCCCACAACCCATGGGGAAAAAAAGAGGCAAAGAGCTAGCCATCTGAAAGGCAGACACAGGTGAAAATGCAAAAGCAGCACATGTAACTGGCAGGAAGTGAAAGCAGAGAGCTGGATAAAGGCAGAGCAGGCACCTGTGGAGTTTGGAGACTGTGGAAATTGTTGTAGAGAGACTGCAACAGGAAAATCCCAGACTTGCTCAAAGAGCTTGGAGAAGAAAAGGAAAAGCCAGCCAGCAACACGGTAACTATGTGAGGTGCAGTTCCTATTTGTAGCTCCAGCATGTATCTGTGCCTGCAAAGTCACCATCAAGCAGCTTTTTCATGAATTTGTGCTCCAAAAGTTGGACACCAGATGAAACATAAATCTAATTAATATCAATAAAAACCAGGAGTCATCTATCAGGTAAAAACCTGAAAGATCAGAGAAGCAAGAGAGCAGACACAGTTGCTTCCTACCTCTTCTGTTCCTCTGGTCCAAAAGGGCTAAGATCTTGTCTCCATCCTACCTTATCACTTCCTGTTTCATCTTTGTACAGACCTCCAAATCTCTATGGCTAGCTAGTGGCTAGCTCCATCCTCTGACTCCAAGCAAGGTTTATTTGCCAGAACACAAACCAAATGTCAAACAACAGCAAATTGCTTCAAATTGTTTTTAACATAAAAGTTTTTCTTTCTTAATTAATTGTGATTGATAGTTTACCTGGTGTATTAGTGTGGTTTGGCATCTGTGGACAATCAGAGTATGTAGAATATCTTTCCAGGCCCTTCTGGCTTTCTGAAACTCCAGTGAAAAGTCATCTGTTATTCCAGTGGTCTTGCCTTTAAATGTGACTTAGTCTTTTACCCTTTCAGATTTTAATACTCTTTCTTTGTTAAGTATATTTAGTGGTTTGATTATGTGTTATGGGGAGTTTCTTTTCTAGTTCTGTCTATTGGTATCCTGTATACTTCTTGTACTTCAATAGCAATCTCACTTTTTAGATTGGGGAAATGATCTTCCATGATTTTGTTAAAAATATTTTCTGTGCCTTTGACCCAGGTTTTTTCCTCATTCCTCTATACCTATTATTTGTAGGTTTGGTCTTTTCACAGTGTCTCTGGTTTCTTGGGTATTTTGTGCCTGAATCTTTTTATATTTAGCATATTATTTGACTGAACTGGCTGTTTCTTCTACCATGTCTGTAAGACCTGAAATTCTCTCTTCCATGCCCTTTAATTTGTTAGGAAGGCTGATATCCAAGGTTTCTATTTGACCTCCTGAGTTTTTTTTTTAATCTCCAATTTTATCTTACTTTGAGTTTCCTTTAGTGATCGTACTTCCTTGTCAAGTTCTACTTTCATGTCTTGACTTTTGTTCATTTCATTAAACATTTTGTGTTTTCATGGTCTTCATTAAGACATTATTTAAATCCCTTTTATTAAGGTCTTTAAACATATTCAGAATTGCTGTTTTGAAGTCTTTGTCTTGTGTTTCAGGCAAATTACTTTTGGGGGAGTCTATTTCAATAAGGTTGGTGGCTTCTCTAGGAGGTATATTATCTTGGTTGTTCATGTTTTGTTTTTGTACTAGAATCTAGGCATTCAGAGAATGAATGAAGCATTTCTTGGTGTAGATATCTGATCTCACCTTTGTTGGGTGAACAAACTATTATTTGTTTGCTGTTGTCTATCCTGGGTCTTAGCTGAATGTGGTAGCTTTAGAGTCTCTGGTAGAGAGCTGTTCTGTGAATAGGAAAGCCGACCAAAGTGATTGATATGGGCTAAAAAGAAAGGCTGAAAAGGCAAGAAAGAACTAGGAGATCCCTAGACCCTGGGTCTGCATCAAGAGGCTGAGCACCAAGAAGATGGAACTGTGATGGGGAGTCCCAGGCTTTTAAACATCCAACCACTTCTTCTCTCATGGGAGCTTTTTCTGACTTCCTGGGCTGCTTCACTGCACTTTTCTATTTCCTGCACCAAAGACCCGGTTCCCATTTTGATGTAACACTTGTCTTCTACATAGCAATACTGACCTGTCACATGGCTCCATGTCAGGACAATCCAGACAGAGAATGCTAGCCTCTCTTTTTACACCTTTCAACTTGGTGTCTCATTTAAGGCATATTTAGGGAAGTAGAACAAATGGTTGCTGGTCAAATGCTTCTTTATCACCTAGCCCATTGGGCGTACATAAATTTATAAATGAATTTTTAATTTTTTAATTCCAAAATGTATCTAGATGTATAGAAAACTTGTAAACCACATTATTTATCTTCACTGAGCTATTCCTGATAAATAACATTTTACATGGCCATAGTAAAGTTCCTGCTCTTTCCTTGTGTTTTATGATTTTGAAAGAACACTGGTTGGTTATTTTGTAGGACACCTCTTTTTTATCAATAAATGTTGTCCTGTGATAATTTCTTATTTGTACACAATGCCTTCTGCTTACTCAACTCTGCTGTCTTCTCTTATTTACATCATCTCTTTCAACCCCCTTCTTCTTTACAAATTTATTTCCCATATTCACTAGTTTTTATTTTGTGTAGTGTCTCACAGAGTTTAACTCAGGCTGTCTGTATTGTGGGGTTACCAGTTGGATACCATGCCTTCTATTAGGTATTTCTTAACTTGCCTCTATGTTAGTCAGGGTTCCCAAAGAAACAGAACCAACTGGGAATGGGTACATATGTGCTTATGCCTGGTCATGCATGTTACAGAAGTTGGCAATTCCACAGTCTGCACTGCAGGCTTCTAAGCTTGAAGGTGAAGACTGGCAAATGTTGCAGAAGAAGAAGAACTGACAACCCAGTGAGGAGGATCAACAGCTGATCTTATTTGAAGGCCACCAGGCATATTTCACTTTTATAAAGCAAAGAACAGCTTTTACTCCATTCAGGTTCTCAACTGATTCACAAGTCAACCACATTGTGGAGGGTAATTTTCTTTCTTCAGTTTACCAATTTAAATGTTAAGTGCACACAGGTACATCTTCATAGAAACATCCAGAATAATATTGAGCCAAACATCTGGCTACTGTTTGATCCAGTCAAATTGACATATAATAGTAGCCATTACAGCCCAAATCTCATGGTTAGAATTAGGTTATTCATTTTTTCAAGAATACCACAGACTGGGGTGGAGCAGTGGTTTAGTGGCCAGGAGCACCGGCTGCTCTTCCACAGTACCGAGATTCAATTCCTAGCACCCACATAGTTGCTCACCACCATCTGCCAGCCAGGTTCAGAAGACCTAAAACTCTCTTCTGGCTTCTGTGGTCACTTTATACACTTGCTGCACAGATATACATACAATGTACAACAACTCCAGTCATAAAACAAAACAAAACAAAACAAAAAAACAAAGAAGCAAACAAACAAACAAAAAATACAAAAAAGGATACCGAAGCAGCTATGCTTTCTTCACTCTGAGTGTATGTGTCAGGGAATACACAATGTTTGACGTTGGAAGGCCTTGCTGTCTGGTCAGAGGTTGCAGTCTATAATGGCCTGGCAGCTTTTGGAAAAAGTTGGACAACATAGAGACTTCCTCTCTTCCCTGTGAAATGTTCTGCTCTCTACTTACCCCTATCTAGAGAATGTCCTTGGGCTGGGAGGACTGATCTTATCTGAACTCTGTCTCTAAACCAGGTGCTTGATTTATCTTAGTTTGACCCTTCACACAGATTCCTGCTAGGAACCTACCCTGAAGCACATGTAAGTAAGACTTGTGCTAGGAGCCTTATAATAGGACCATGCCACATAATGTAAATTAGGGTTTGTTGCCAGGTTCCCCAATCCTATATATTCCTTATGCTCTGTAATAAAGCGGAGCGTCTTCACTGAAGTCTGTCTCCCAAAGAGCTGTCTTCATTGTGCCCACAGCTGTGTGAACCCTGTCCCCTCAACTCTGTTTCCCACTTCTATTACCTCTACCCTCATGGGCCAATGCAGCCAATGACCCTGAGGAAAAAGCACAGCCACACATGTTACTGGAGATGCTACTGTTGGGCAAACAGAGGCAGTTAGCCAAGGAGTGACATTCTTCTCTAGTACTTCCTGATTGTCTTGATGAGGTCAAGTCCTTTCACCCTTTTCATGAAGTGCTCTATCCCATAGTCCCAGTCCTTGAGTTGACTAGGAAATGGCTAGAGAAACACCGGTACCATTGGCTTCCCCAGCTTGTCTGGTTCACTTCTGTAGCCAGGCCCATCCTGCTGTAAAAATTTTCCTGGTTTCTATGACAACTCACATAAATATATTTCTTATTTTGCTTCCTTCTTTATGACTTCTCTGTCAGGTACTGACCTTGTGGCTCTTTTTTTTTTTTTTTTTTTTTTGCAAGTAGCATCAGCTAACATTTTGGTTTGTTTTTAACCTCATTGAAATTTACTTCCTTTATTTATTATGAATTGTGGTTGTTATCAGCTGTTGGCCTTTCTAGCGAGGATACCATCTATATCCATATAACTCCCAGAAGAGATAATGAGGCCACCCACATTAGCAAACCTTATTTTTTTTAATACCAGAAAACTCATATCCAGAAAGATAAGACTAACAATAATTTTCTCAGGGAAATGATTAGTTCATCTGGACAAACATTGTCTCTTAAAAAGTTTTAACCTTTATTTTTATTTTATTTTTATGGATGCTTTACCTACATGTATGTTTTGTGCACTACCTTTTAAGACATTGGACCAGTAGAAATGGAATTACAGATGGTTGTGAGCACCATGTAGGCACTGGGAATTGAACTATGGTCTTCTGAAAGAGCAGCCAGCATTCTTAATTAATGAGCCATTTTTCTATCCTCAGTTCCTATTTTTGAACAGTGTACCCCTTCAAACTGAGACAGCCAAGCATAGGGAATAACTTTGCAAACTGGAACTCCACTTAGGTTAACAATTTACCTAGAATCAAATTGCACATATACCTGGTTTACTCCCTTTACAAATCCCTTGATAATGCCCACTTATTTGAAACACATCCCAGGCATATCTGGGAACTATAGGATAATAACCTGATCTGACCTGAACTACTTTTGGGTTCATACAGACCAGGGCAAACTGTGCCCTCTAAATGATCTCTTATAGATAATCCTCTGTTTAACTTCTTATGCCTATGTGTAATCAAGCATGCATCTGGTTAGCAAATCTTAATTTTTTAATCCCAGAAAATTCTTATCCAAAAAGATAAGATTAACAATAATCTTCTCAGGAAAATGGTTAGTTCATTTGGCCAAACAATATCTCTTAAAAGTTATGTGAGTTCCAGGCCAGTCTGGTCTACAAAGTAAGATCCAGAACAGGCACCAAAACAACATGGAGAAACCTTGTCTCAAAAAACAAACAAACAAACAAACAAACAAAAAAGTTATCATGGGACAGGATTTCAGCACTGAGCATAGACTTATAGAATCCAAATAGGTCAATCAAAACAGAGAACTACACATGGTATTCCCCTTAGCAATCAAACTCTGCTTGAACCCCATAAAAGAAAGCCTCAACAATATTTGAGTCTCTTGCATATGTTTTATGATCATGTTGTCCACTCTCATTCTTACCAGGCTATCTCATCTGGCCTGTTATATTGGTTTTTCTGTGAATCAAATTACTTGGTTGCTTTCTCAAAACTATTTGAACCCTTATTTCCATTCTGTGAGTGAGAGGACAAGAACTTGTAAATACTCAGTATAGATTTGACCACCAGTGACAAAATATAAACAGCAACTTGCTTGGAAAGACTCTCTTTAAGAGAATAAGTTCATCAGTGTCCATCAGTCTGAAATTATGCCAGCCCACATTTGTTCTAACAATTATCATTTTGTGCCTCAAATATCTATCCTCAATTACTTGAATTCAAATACAGGATCTCTAAAAATACTTTTCAAATCACCAGACCAAAGATATATAAAAATCCTTTTCAAATCATCTTGTTTAAATAACAAACAAACAGTCCAGAGGCTGTTGATAAGGTGGATCTAGTAATTTAAAGTTCTCTGAGCAATAGGTTTCTTTAAGTGTTTGGGAGTGGGTTTGTAAGCACCCTTGGTGAACATCTCTTCTGATATACCTCAGACAGATTGATGTGACCCAGTGGATTGTGTCTCATGCAGTTGTATGGGATTAAAACTAAGAAGGCTATTTTCCCTTTTAGGTAAAGAATACTTAGAAAAAGGAAGACTGATGTTTTATTTTCAGTCCAAACAATTCATGTGTAAGTAAGTACAAGGTGAAGGGAGAAAGAGAATACCTCTTGGGAAACTAACTTAAACACCCTGGAGATTCCAATAGTGGGTGCCTTTCATCTTTCTCCTACTTCATTCACAAGTAAGGTCCAGTATTCTACGTACTTGTTCTTCCTAATAGGAAGAATGAGAGAATAGATGAGTCATTTATTAGTCTGATTAAAACTACTCATTAGTATGAGTAAAAACCTTGAATATACACAATTAATGCAGTGTTCTGCACTGGATATATTGACTCAATTCCATCATTATATAAAAACACTTTCCCATGGCCTTCATAAGATTTACTTTTACATAGCAGGAAAAAAATTACATTTGGCCCCAGAAACAAGGTGGGATTTTCATTGGTCATGTGCTATAAAATTCTGATCCAAAATATTGTGTCAAATATTGATTACTGTCACTTACTGGAAACTTTGGAATATAGTGAGGGTAGTCCCAAAATGAATGTTTATAGTCATTAATTAATGCTTACATTAAAAATCAAAGAAACCAGGTCAAGAGAGATTGCTTAGTGGTTAAGAGCATTTGCTATTCTTACAGAAGATCAGGGTTTGATTCTTAACACATACACAGTGACTCATGACCATCCAAAAATCCAGTTCAAGGGGATCTAATACTCTCTTCTGTGCTGTGGGATGTCCTGTATACTCTGAATGTGCTGCTCTGGTTGGTTAATAAATAAAGTGCTGATTGGCCAGTAGCCAGGCAGGAAGTATAGGCAGGACAAAGAGAGAGGAGAATTCTGGGAAGTGGAAGGCTCAGTTGGGAGATTCTGCCAGCTGCTACCATGACAAGCAACATGTAAGGATACCGGTAAGCCACGAGCCATGTGGCAACTTATAGATTAATAGAAATGTGTTAATTTAAGATATAAGAACAAGATAGCAGGAAGCCTGCCATGGCCATACAGTTTATAAGTAATGTAAGTCTCTCTGTGTTTAATTGGTTGCAGGACTGGTGGGTGGAGAAATTTGTCCTGACCATGGGCCAAGGAAGACCAGGAAAACTTCAGATACACTTCTGGCCTCTATGGACACCAGACATGCACATGCTGGATGCTTTTTGTGAATTTAACTCAAACCTATACATATCTGTGAAAAGAGAATCTTAATTGCGATAATGTCTCTATAAGATAGCCTTTAGGTAATCCTTTACATATCCGGAAGGTTCCTCCAGTCCCACTTGGCCCACTGTCCCTCAGCCACTTTTAAAACAGTCATTCAGAGGTTTAATATTAATTACCAATTGCATGGCCTATGGCAGGATTCCCTTCTTGGGTCTCTGAGGGAGTTGAAGATTAGGTAGTTATGGTTGAAGATTAGTTAGTTATAGTTGAAAATTAATTAGGATAGAAAGTGCATTAGATATATCTTGGATTTACCAAAATAGGATAGATAATGGAATTATTTTCTCTGATTTGTCAAATACCTGTTTAGGTATTTATTACTTGTATATATTGTATATAGTTATTGTACTTTTGTATATGGTTTTTCTTTTGTTAGTTATAACCTTTTGCTTTTTTTTCTTTTTATTAAAATAGAAAAGGGGAAATGTGGTGGTATTCTAATTGTACTGAAATGTGATTTTGATTGTATGTTAATAAATAAGGTTGCCCAGAGGTCAGAGCTATTAGAGCCATAGACAGAGTGTGGCGGTGGTGGCACATGCCTTTAATCCCATAGATCTCTGTGTATTCAGGGATACAGCCAGCATTGGAGACATATGCCTTTAAGACCTAGGGGGCTGTACATTCAGACAGTGATGAGGCAGTCACGTGTTTGGGTTTACAACCAATGAGAAGGCAGAATGACTGGAAAATCAACTTACACACAGGAAGTAGCTCTCTTTCGAGAAGCTGGGACACAGAGGAGGAAGGGTGAGATTTTAGCTCTGAGCTCTGACATCTTGGCTTTCTCTTTTACATTGTTTCTGTGTTTCTTATTTAATAAGACGGTTGGTTACATCTACATCTGCTAGCTAGCTCTTATAACTTGACCTATTTCTATTAATCTATTAGTTGCCACATGGCCATGGCTTATTGGTATTTTCACATCTTGCTTGTCCTGGTAGTGCTGGTGTCTCTCTCTTCTCTCTTTTCTTTTTCCTGCCTCTCTTCTCAATTTCCTGCCTAGCTATAACTTGACTTGCCATAGGCCAAATGGCTTTATTTATCAACACATATTCATGGCATGGAGAAAGACATCCCACAGGATGTTTAGGGCATTTTATTGGTTAATGGTTGATGTGGAGGGTACAGCTTACTCCTGGGAAAATGGTGCCACCCCTGGACATAAGGTGAGACAGCAGAAAGAGCAAGCCAATATGAAGCATTTCTCTATGGCCTCTGCATCAGCTCTTACCTTTGAGTAACTGCCCTGAGTTTCCTTCCTGACTTCTTTTGATGATGGGCTATGATGTGGAACTTTAAGTGAAATAAACCATTTCCTCCTCAAGTTGCTTTTGGTCATGGTTTTTTATCTCAGCAATAGAAACCCTAACTTAGCGACATATTAATAAATTTTTTTAATTTAATTTAATTTTATTTTATGATACAATTCAGTTCTACATATCAGCCACGGATTTCCTTGTTCTCCCCCCTCCTGCCCCCCTCCCCTTCCCCCCAGCACACCCCCATCCCCACCTCCTCCAGGGCAAAGCCTCCCCCAAGGACTGAGATCAACCTGGTAGACTCAGTCCAGGCAGGTCCAGTCCCCTCCTCCCAGGCCGAGTCAAGCGACCCTGCATAAGCCCCAGGTTTCAAACAGCCAACTCATGCAATGAGCACAGGACCCGGTCCCACTGCCTGGATGTCTCCCAAACAGATCAATAATTTTATTTATTAGATAATTACTACTTAATCTATACCTCAGACCAATAAGACAGTATAAAGAAATGAAAGACATACAAATAAGAAATAATAATTAATATTTTCCCTATTGACAGAAAGTACAGACCTATACTTGAAAACCCCTAAAGGCTTTTTGAGAAATCATTTAGATCTAATAAACAGTTTCAGCAAAGTAGTACAATTAAAAAATCAATATACAAAAATCAGTAGCCTAACTGTATACCAACAATCAACCTGTTGTTCAAATCTTAAGTGGTCTTATAATAAAAAACCCAGAGCCAGATATTGGGGTGAAAGCTGAAAGATCATAGAAGCAGAGCAAACCACAGCCACCACCTATTACCTCACCAACTCCACAATCCTCTGACTGAAATCCTCTGATTCTTCACCCGAAAGAGTCTCAGCTGGCCTTCTTTAGTTCCTGTTTCCTCATGCCTTATATACCTTTCTCCTCCCAGCCATGTCACTTCCTGGGATTAAAGGCATGTGTACTTCCCAGTACTGGGATTAAAGGTGTGTGGCATCGCTGCCTGGCTCTGTTTCCAGTGTTTCCTGTTTCAGAGGAAAAAACACATAAAGGGTGTGTGCCACCAGTGTCTGGCCTCTATGTCTAATCTAGTGGCTGGCTCTGTCCTCTGATCCCCAGGCAAGTTTATTAGGGTATACAATGTATAACCACATCAACCCATCAAGAAAGACATTATGGAAAAAATTCTACGATCAATAGTTTAAAAATATACAGGAATAATCCAAACAAAGGGGGTAAAAGACATCATAATTAATACTTTAAGCAAAATGCAGAAGACACTAGAGGATGGAAAGTGTTATCATGCTTATACATTGGTAGAATTAATACCGTAGATATGGTCATTTTTACAAAAAGTGGCCTATACATTGTGTAAGCTCCATCAAAATTCTAATGGCATTCTTTACAGAAGCAGAAAAAAAAATCTACCATTTGTATGGAAACATGAAAGACCCTATAGCTGAAGCAATTTTGAACAAAAAGTGCAATAGTGGTGGTATCCCAGTACCTGATCACAAGTTGTGTTAGTGAGCCAGGGCAATAAGAACTGTTTCGCTGTCGCAAACAGACATGTAGACCAATGGCACAGAATAGAAGACCAATAAATAAGCTCATAAAGCTAAAGCCACCAGATATTTTACAAAGGTGTCAAAAAGCAAACCCTGGAAAAAGACAGCTTTTTTTTTTTTTTGGTTTTTTGAGACAGGGTTTCTCTGTGTAGCTTTGCACCTTTTCTGGATCTCACTCTGTAGACGAGGCTGGCATCGAACTCACAGAGATCCACCTGTCTCTGCCTCCTGAGTGCTGGGATTAAAGGCATGCACCACTACCACCCGGCCCAAAAAACAGCTTTTTAAACAAGTGGTACAGGAAAAATGGAGTAACTGGGTGGGAAAGAATTGAACAAGATTCATATAGCTCTAGCAGAAAGAAAATCTATTTAAAAATGTGCAAAAATCCCTAATGTAAGACTCAAAACCATGAAACTGCTACAGGAAAACACAGGCAAAACACTTTGAGACATAAATGTAGGCAAGGTGTTTGTGAGAAGGACTTCAATAGAACAAGAAACAACCCCAGGATTGACAAATGGCATTGCATTAAGTTAAGAATCATTTGTATAGCAAAGGAAACACTCAACAGAGTGAAGAGACAGTCTACACACAAGGAGAAATCCTTGCCAACTATGCATCTGACAAGGGATTAATATCCAGACTCTATAAAATACTACAAAAACCAAAATACTAAAAATACACACACACACACACACACACACACAATTCAAATCATGCCATCAATCAATGGGCTAATGAGTTGAAGAGGCAGTTCTCAAAGGAAGAACTGGCCAATAATATTTGAATAGCCAATAAATATTTGAAACAGTGTTCAATATCATAAGCCATCAGGATTATGCAAATTAAAACCACAATAAGATAGAGAAGCGTCTTTGCTGGGCCCAAAGTTTGTTTTTATTTTATTTTATTTATGATGATGATGATTATAGATGCCTGTTTGTATCCTAATGACAAAGAGAAAGGGTGTGCATCTGGGTAGATAGGAAGTGGAAAGGATCTAGCTGGAGTTGAGGTGGGGGAACTGTAATCAGAATATACTGTATAAAAATATTTTCAATTAAAAAAATAAAAGTATGTAATAAAATTTCCCCTCCAAAATGCTTTGCCAATATTTGGTAATGATTTTTTAGACCTAAGTAATAAATGTGGCATTCATAACTTCTTAAATTATTCACTTAATTTTCATGGTGAGTCATGATGGCAACAGTCTTGATTATAGGATGCCAACCAAACAAAATTCAGGTGTCAGGATTGATGGTGATGCCGGCCTCCAGCTGTTTGCCTGGAAGACAGGATCTGTGGGAAAGAATGGACCCTGATTTGCTTATTGTGGTATAAGCTCAGCTGCACACCTAGATACATGTTTCCATTTGTACATTATTAGGTGTCTATTCCCACACTCAGGCTAGAATGTAAACTTCACAAATTTACAGAGTTTATTTTTATACATCACAGTACGTTGAGGTATAGCAAAACCAGTCTGTCTGATAAAACAATAAGTATTTACTGAGTGAAAACAAAACAAACCAACAATGTCCCCCTCCCCCATACCCACATGAGACTCTGTCTCACACCACTCAACATGACTGCATCAAGAAGTCAAAGGGCAATAAATGCTGCCAAGTATGTGAGGAAAGGGGAAGTTTATACATTGTTGGTAGGAGAGTAAAAAGGTGCAGCCATTCTAGAAGCCGGTAGGGAAGTTCTTCAAAAATAAAAGTAAAAATTGCTTAGCAGTTATGACACTCTTGGCTCCATATCCAAGGAACTGTAAGTTAACACATTGCATAGATACCTACACACCTATGCTAATTGCTGCTCTCTTCATAATAACCAAGTTATACAATCGACCTAGAAGTTCATCAACAGATGAACAGGTAAAGAAAATGTATTTCAGATACAAAATAGGTTCCTATTCTTCTGTAAAACAGAATGAAATTTTGACATGAAAAGGAAAATAGGTGGAATTGGAGATCATGATGCTAAATTAAATACGTCAGAATCAGAAAGATAAATATCATGTGTTCTCTTTTATATGTGCAACTTACATGTACATTTACATGTGTATGTGTAGGACTTGAAAGTAGAAAAGAGATTGAGAGGAAAGAACGAGGTCCAAAGTTGTGGTGATAAGGCAGCAGGTCTGAGTATATGTAACATGGAAGTAGGAGGGAGTGTTTGAAGCAGAAAGTGGGTCAACAGGGAGGGCTAAAGGGGGCAATGTTGGGGTGAATAAGAGCAAAGTATGATCACACACATACACATGCACGTGAAAATGTACAATGAAACCCATTACTGTATTGCTAACTAAAATTATTTAAATTTTAACAAGCAAATGATAAAAGCTTCTCAGTAGGACTTGTAAGAAAAGGAAGAATTTGATACTCTAGTCTCCAGTCATGTCTGCATAAAAGATGCTCTGTAGCAGCTCTTGGGCGCATCATCTCTTTAGTGAATTAATGTTTTGAGTGATGATTCATGCACTGTACAGTCTGTTTTCCATGACTCCATTGATAAAATTACTTTCCTCCTCCATGTCTTCATTTGATGTCAGGACTTCCATAGCTCTTATATATTTTGTTTTGATGTTTTGTTGTTTTTTTTTTTGAGATTCATATTCAAAATTACAAAACGTTTTCTCTCTCTAAGTTTATTTTATTTTTTACATTAAAATTAGTGAATACTTTTCAGCTGTATTGTGTGTGTTTATGTGTGTGTATTTGTACATGTGTAGGGTGCACATAAACAATACCCATGCTGAGGTCAGAGGTCAGTGTCAGTGTCTTCCTCAATTGCTTTCCACCTTATTGTTTTGAGATAAGATTTTTCATTCAATCTAAGCTTGTTAATTCTGTTAGACTGACTCATCAGCAGGTGCCATGGATTCTCCTGTCTCTGAAGTGCTAGGATTCTAGGTGTGTACTAGCCCAGACGTTTACTCACATTCCAGGGTTTGACTTCAAGTTTCCATGCTTACATGACAAGCGCTTTACAGACTGGGCCTCCAAATTAACATTATTTTCTGGTATGTCATTTTCCCTACTTAAAGATAGTGGGTTATTTTTTTCCATGTTGTGATGATTACTTCTTGTCTCTTACATCCCCCACCCTGATCCCAGGGACTTACAAGAGAAAACATACAGGAAAGGAAGAAAATCAATCATTCCTGTGTGAAGATCATGTGAGCCCATATTTAGAAGACTTTAAAGACTCCATCAGTAGCAGACTTTTAGATCTGATCAACAAATCCAGCAAACTAGCAACATCTGAAGCAGCAACAGACACAAGCTAACAGTAAAGTTATTTAATTGAAAGGCCTTTTCTCTTTATTTTTGGGATAGAAAAGAAGAACAAGAAAGGTGCTAGCAAAGAGGGCATTGTCACGATTTGCATATGAAATAGTCCCTAAAGGCTCACACGCTAGAGTCTTGGTGCTTATCTACTCTACTTACTCCTTGAGAGGTGACTGGATAACAAAAGCACTAACTTTCATGCAGGCCTACTAAAAGAAAGAAGCACCATGGGTATGCCTCTGAAGGCCTTCGCTATCTCTGTGTCTTTCTGCTTCCAGGCTTCTGTGAGGTGAGCAGCTGTGTTCTCCCACACCTATCTACCATATGTCCTATCTCACCTCAATGTTGACTGACTGCTCTGAAACCATTGGGGAAAACAGATTTTTCCTCCTCTAAGCTGTTTCTCTCAGGAATTTTATCACAATGATAATACTCTGACTATTAATAAGCATCTTGGATTTGACCTCCTGCTGTGACCTTGCTTAAGTCATTTCTCAAAGACTTGTATAATTATTAGGGAAAAACAAAAACAAAGAGAATTTGGGACAAGAAAAGTTCCAAGCTTCCCCTTGTTCATCCTGGGGGTTTTGCGTTCTGAGTTTTTGCCAGCTGCTTTACTGTTTGGACACAGGATGGTTGTAGAATTACCCTAAACTGAGTGTAAGACATTGACAATTGATGATTTTGGAATAACTGTTGACAAAGGACACTGTAGCTTGGTGTTTGGGCTTCTTAGGGTGAGCAATATCTCACACTAAAGCAATATCTATATCCCAGAATGATTTTTTAATTGGCCAGCTTACTGACTGTATGTTTTACTTTTTTTCTGGCAGACACCCAGCATGGCATACATTTCTCTGTATATCTTAGGTGTTGGAGATGATGGCCTCTCTGAAAGAGATGTGGGAACCTGACAGGAATTTGTTGGATATAGCTTGTGCATCTTGACAAGAAAAAAAGGACCTGTGACAGAAAATGCAAATAAAGATGTACTTGAAGAGAAATGTGGAAAGACGGGAGAACCAGACAGGACGTGAATGAATTTTAGGAAACCTCCTTTCTAGGAGCTGTCTAGAAGAGAAAATGCAGAGCAGGGAGAACTGACCAGAGGGCAGGAGCAGGATTGATGAGGAAGCCAGACAGCAAGGCAGAGAAACTGCCTTGTTTACAGAGGAACTTTGCTCAGTGGCAAAAAGTGCTGACAAGGTTGCAGAGATAACACACAAGGGCTCCAGCCCTGGATGGGGGACACCATGTGGAGTAAGGGTCATAGCAAAGGCAATAAATAGAATCCCATCAATTTCAAGCTAGTGCTGACATCACCCTAATTTTCTAGAAAAGTCACAGCTTCCAATTTCATGAAATCATTCTGTAACTGGGCCAAGAATGTTTTGCTCTTTTCTTCTCTTGGGAGGAAATGTCTCTGAAATGGCCTCTCATTTTCCATTTCCAGGAAAATGCACCGAAGTCCCTAACTTGCTATCAGTGTCCTAGGCTTTCATGTAGGCAATTTGTTTTAATTCTAATCAAAAGGAAAAGAAACCTCAAGGAGTGTAGGTAAGGTTTTGAAGTAATTGCATCTTAAAATCATGCAAAAAGTTTCCAGATGTGCCCACTAATTGTGTAAATTCAATAAAAACTGACACGCTCATTAGCATCAACACCTATTGTTCTGGCCAGGAGCAAATTTGATCTTTCATTGTCCATTTTGCTTCAGTTCTTTCTCTTAATGGTCCCCATCCCAGAGAGAAAGTCCCTTAGCATATACAAACACCTCTAATGCACAGGGAAAGAGAGTAGGATGTGAAATGTGGAGAAAGACTATGGGTATTTTGCTGCTTGTAAAATAATTTCAGAAGAAAAACAGGCCAGGCAGTGGTGGCACATACCTTTAATCCCAGCACTCAGGAGGCAGAGCCAGGTGGATCTCTGTGAGTTTGAGGCCAGCCTGGTCTACAGAGCAAGTTCCAGGAAGGCACCAAAACTACACAGAGAAACACTGTTTCAAAAAAAACAAAACAAACAAAAACAAAAAAACAAAAAAACAAAAACCATATCTGCTGGACAGATATAAAAGTCCCAGAAAATGCTTATTAAGGCCTTCATTAACTATGGTATTAGTGATTCATTCTCTACTTCATTCTTTGAGGACACACAAGGAATCTACATGTAGTGAAATGCTGGGAAGTAAGAGGGAGGGGAAATGATCAGTCACAGAACCATGTGTTTGCAGGATGATGCTTTGATTCCAAGCTCTGTGGTAAAGAGGGAAGAGTGAGATATGTGAGTAGGGAGATGGCTCAAGTTATTGAAAAATTCAGAACATTTTAATTTCTTAAGGGAAATAATTTTTTTCTGAGAGCTATATTCATTTTTAAAGGAGAAAATTACATATGAAATTTAGTAAACGGTGATAGAGTAAACAGTTTGATTTGTCACTGGTTACAGTGACAAATGTCACATATCCACTTCTGGGAGCAGTCTTTGATTGGAACCAGGGATGCATACATATCTGTAAAGTCAAATCAAAGCAGTTAGCTCTCTTGGACTCAACTATATAGAGGTTAAGTGCTAAACTTTCGAGGTACAACTTTATTCAGACGTATAAGGCAACTGTGTTTCTCAAGTTTAGAGAATGCATTAAAATAAAATAAAATCAAACATTTGGTGGATATTCCAGCTCTTGACAAAATGGTTTAGTACACTCATCTGTCTTGCTCTGATAAAAGCCAAGTCCAAGATTCATGAAGCATTTGCTTGAGGACGTAAGAAACAAACAGCACGGAGAGAGGTTAGAGCAAACACGTGCTACAGGCTGGGTCTGGAAGGCCCTGCAAAGACTTGTGGTTGAAGTGTGGTCCCTAATAGGGGATGTTATGGGAGCTGGTGGATGCTACTTTTATTTATATTTTATTTTATTTTTAAATGCTCCATCTCTCTCTCTCTCTCTCTCTCTCTCTCTCTCTCTCTCTCTCTCTCTCTCTCTGTGTGTGTGTGTGTGTGTGTGTGTGTGTGTGTGTGTGTGTGTGGAGAAAGGAGGAAGGAAGAAAGAGGAGAGAGAGAGAGAGAAAGTCAGACACACAGAGAAAGAGAGACTGAGACTCCCTTGAGCCGGACATATCCTTTAAGATCAACACCCCAGTTCCCTACTTCCTGAAGTTCCTCTGAAGTGTTGCCCACCAGTGCTAGAGAGGTGACACAGTGGTCCAGAGCACATACTGCCCTTCTGGAGGCCCTGAGCCAGTTCCTAATACCTATGTTAGGCACCTCACAACAGCCTGTAAGCCAGTAACTCCAGTTCCAGAGGACCCAACGCCCTCTTCTGCCCTCTCTTCCTTCCTCCTTTCTTCCCCACTCCTGTTTTCTGGCTGCTACCAGACCCACCCTTCTCTCACCAAGCTATGGTCCAGGTGACTATGGTGTGGATCTTATAAAACTAAGAGCCCAAATAAGCTTTTCCTGCTTTTCAGTCATTTCTTTGGGATATTTTATTACAGCAAGAGAAAGACGACTAGCAAAGGAAAATTTCAGAATTCATGCTACCACAAAAACCAATGGTGAGTCTGCCACATAGTTCTTTTAGTACATTCCTACCTGAATTCAATGTATCCAGGAATCAGAAGTCAGTCTAGCCCAAGCCCAGAAAGAACTCTGACTCAAGAAACAATAAAGAGATTTGATAAAACTGATAGAATACAGAACCCTGTCTTTGTATCTACAGGTCTCAAGCCATTCTATGACAATGGCAACAGCTAAGTGACAGCAAGTAAGAAACCTTAACTCCCCATCAGTGGAAGGAAGGATGATCATGATCATCAGAGGGAGGAGGGAAGGATGATCATCAGAAGGAGGAGGGAAGGATGATCATCAGAGGGAGGAGGAAAATCCCATCACCATTCCCCCTTTCAATCCTTCTGCAATTTGATCTTGGATATGCACATAGATATGGAGAAAGTATGGACAACTAAATCCCCAATATTCTGGTCAGGCGGACAAAAATGGAGAACTCCAGGGAATCAGAAAATAGAGCTCTTAATAAGATAGAAATTTAATAAAGTGACCCTGTAAAATTTAGGTGAGCTCTTGGGCTCACCCATGAAATGCAGTATGTGAGGCAAATTTCCCAAGCATATGTAAACTTGGAGAACTGAGGCATGGAATATATTAATGGTCAATATCCAGCCTTCCTCCTGGGAAGTTCACAAGTGGGACACATCTGAGCAGTTCCACAGAGACTTTAGAAACAATCTGTAGAAAACTGTTGAAGTGTGAAGCCTTGATTCAAACTGATCAATCCCAGTCAAAACAAAAGCACTGGCATTTTCTGTAGGATTTAAGCAAGACTGAGAGCCACAAAGGCATTCAAGTTATTTAGACAACAATTCAGAAATTTTCAGCATATGTGAAAATAACTATATTTCAACATATACAAGAAAAACATCACAATGCTGTGTTGGAAAATATGAAAAAGACTTAAATAAATTATTTGAAAAGTGCCTTAACAAGAATGGATTAACACTCTTTAAAATGCTTTAGTGTGTGTGTGTGTGTGTGTGTGTGTGTGTGTGTGTGTGTGTGTGTGTGTGTGTGTGTATAAACTGTGGTGCATGTGTGGAGATCAGAGGATAACTTGTAGGAGTCAGTTCACTCCTTCCACCATGTGGGTCCCAGGAATGAATTCTTGTTGTCATGTTTGGTGGCAATTGCATTACCCAACTAGCCATCCCACTGGCTCTGGAGTAGCCCTTTGAAAATAGATATAGGAATGGAAAATTTCAGCAAAAGAAAACATCTACATAGACAATAATTCTTAAAGCATAAAACACAAATGAGAAGGGGAAACTGACCATAATCAAAATGACCTTTAAAAGAAAATTAAAATTAAAGGACAAACTATATACTGGAAGAATATTTGCAATCTATGTGTTTGAAACACACTTAAATTCAAAATATAAATTTATTATCAATGCTCTATAATAGGCAAAAACCCAAATCAAAAGGTGAAGAAAATACATGATCAAATATTTGAACAAGGACAATGTACAGGTGACAAGTAAGTGTAAAAAATTGCTTGTCTTCATTAGCTGATAGAAAACTATGAATCAACACTGCAGTATGTCACATTGCACAGCCTATTGGCATGGCCCAAAGTGCTGAGCAACAGCACTCCTGTGTGCTGTTTTAGGGAATGAAAATAATTCACAAACACTGGCAATCTCTTTTTTAAATTATAAGGTTTGTTTAATTCTTATTATTTTTCTTGTGTATGGGTGCTTTACCTGTATGTATATTTGTTCACCACATCAGATGCCCTGGAACTAGAGCTACAAGTGGTTGCAAGCCACCATGTATGGGTGCTGGGAACTGAACCTTGGTCCTCTGAAAGACCAATTGATGCTTGTAACTGCAGATCCAACTCTCCAGTCCCTCTCTTTTTTTATTTTTAATAAAAAAATGTGTATGTGCATGGCTGGGTGTAGGTATATGCATATGAGTGCAGATGCCTGAAGAGGCCAGGCATTGAAGACTCCCTGGAGCTGGAGTTATAGACAGTTCTGAGCTGCCTGATGTCTGGCTGACTTGGGTACTGGGAACAGAATCTAGGTTCTCTGCAAAGGCAGTAAGCTCTCTTAACCCTGATGTAATTCTACAGCTGCCTCCCCCACCCCATATAGCAATTTTTTAAAATAAATTTAAACATTTACACGGTAACTCAGCCACCCTAATGCTATTTGTGTAACATTTATGTTAACACAAAGACCTTTCTGTGTCAAAATTATATCATCTCTACTCATAGTAGTTGAAGGTTGAGGCTACCTAATTAAATGAATGAATTAAGAAATTGTGGTACAGCTATCGAAAGGAAACTATTTTGTATAAAAGGGAATGGATTATCCACATACTTCAGCTTTAAATTTTTGAAAGATTACCTCACTCAGGATTATTTTTTCTAGATCTATCAATTTGCCTGCAAAAATCATGATGTCATTGTTTTTCTCTGCTGAGTAGTATTCCATTGTGTATATGCACCACATTTTATTTATCCATTCTTCAGTTGAAGGGCATCTAGATTGTTTTGAGGTTCTGGTCATTACAAACAATGCTGATATGAACATAGCTGAGCAAGTGCGCTTATGGTATGATTGAGCATTCCTTGGGTATATGCCCAAGAGTGGTATAGTTAGGTCTTGGGGGAGATTGATTCCCAATTTTCTAAGAAAGCACCATATTGATTTCCTAAGTGGTTGTACAAGCTTGCATTCCCACCAGCAGTGGAGGAGAGTTTCCCTAGCTCCATATCCTCTCCAGAATAAGGTGTCTTCAGTGTTTTTGATCTTAGCCATTCTGACAGGCACAAGGTGGCATCTCAGAGTTGTTTTGATTTGCATTTCCCTGATGATTAGGGATGTTGAGCAATTCCTTAACTGTCTTTCAGCCATTTGAGTTTCCTCTGTTGAGAATTCTCTGTTTAGTTCTATAGCCATTTCTTAATTGGATTGTCGGGCATTTTGATGTCTAATTTCTTGAGTTCCTTATATATTCTGGATATCAGTCCTCTGTCAGATGTGGGGTTGGTGAAGACCTTTTCCCATTCTGTAGGCTGTCGCTTTGCCTTGTTGACTGTATCCTTTGCTCTACAAAAGCTTCTCAGTTTCAAGAGGTCCCATTGATTGATTGTTTCTCTCAGTGTCTGAGTACTGGTATTATATTTAGGAAGTGATCTCCTATGCCAATGCATTCAAGACTACTTCCTACTTTCTCTTCTAGCAGGTTCAGAGTAGCTGGATTTATGTTGAGGTCTTTGATCCACTTGGACTTACGTTTTGTGCACGGTGACAGATATGGATCTATTTGCAGCCTTCTACACATTGATATCCAGTTATGCCAGCACCATTTGTTGAAGATGCTTTCTTTTTTCCATTGTACAATTTTGGCTTCTTTGTCAAAAATTATATGTTCATAGATGTGCAGATTAATGTCAGGATCTTCAGTTCGATTCCATTGGTCCACATGTTGGTTTTTATGCCAGTAACAAGCTGTTTTTATTACTGTAGCTCTATAGTAGAGCTTGACAAACATGGTATGTACTCACTCATAGGAGGATACTAAATATGGAACCAGGATGACTGGACTGCTACTCACATCACTAGAAAGGCTACCTGGAAAACAGGACCCCATGAAAGACATGGGGATTGCCCAATGATGGACAAATGGATGAGATTTACATGAACAGCCAGGACATGAGTGGGTGTAATGAAGGGCGAGGGTTGAGGGAAAGAGAGCTTGGGGGAGCAGGGGGTCCCAGCTGGATCAAGAACAGAGAGGGAGAACAAGGAATAGGAGACCATGGTAAATGAAGACCACATGAGGATAGGAAGAAGCAAAGTACTAGAGAGGCCCACAGAAATCCACAAAGATACCCCCACAATAGACTGCTGGAAATGGTCAAGAGACAGCCCAAACTGACCTACTCTGGTGATAGGATGGCCAAACACCCTGATTGTGCTAGAAACCCCATCCAATGACTGAGGGAACTGGATGCAGAGATCCGTGGCTAGGCCCTAGGTGGAGCTCTAGGAGTCCAATTGGCGAGAAAGAGGAGGGTTTATATGAGTGAGAATTGTTGAGACCAAGGTTGCCTTGCTTGCGGACCTTGACCTTGATATCCTCCCAATGTTAATTCCCTGCCAGGTTCCACCCTCCTGAATGCTTAAGTTCCTTGTCTGTGTATCCTGAATAACGGGCATTAACAGCTTAGATGCAAGATTGTAAAACATCAGTAGCAAACTTCTGCCCTCCAGGATCCTCCCATTGTGCTGTAAGCCTGTAATTAAGACCTCCTACCCCCTTCAAGAAATGACATTCGACATTTAAAATCATATATATATATATATATATATATATATATATATATATATATATATTGCGAATGTAATCTATGAATATCACAAATGTGATTAATATCATGAGTGTAATTTAAGAAAAAATAAATAAATGTTATATAAGACTTAATCAGTAAAACATTGTGATATTCAGGTATTTGAAGAAACACTCAACTGAAACATATTAGGGTCAGACAATGTCAGACAATAAATAGCCCTCCTTCACAGTTTGAAGGTATTAAGGAGAAAGTATCCACCTATCATATGGGAGCGTCTCACCTAGGCTCTGTTGGAAGTAAAAGGGTAAGGGTGTTTTCACAGATTCTGCACTCACCTTTTCTTGTTCAACCTTCAGTCTAGGATCAGTTCTCCACATTAAGCTGATTCTCCTCTGGTGTGTGTGTGTGTGTGTGTGTGTGTGTGTGTGTGTGTGTGTGTGTGTGTGTGTGTCTAAGGATCCAATACAGGGCCACATGAATGCTTAGTAGATGTTGCACCAATGAGCTACATGTGAGTGTCACCTGTGACTCTGACTGATGTCTCACACACAAACTCAGTGCTGCATGGTCTGTTGTAGTCTCTTCTCTTGTTAATCCAGAGTCATCCAATTCAGTGTGGAGAACATACGAGTTTTTAATCTTCATATGTCCTAATATGGGTCTAGAATGTTACATGCAAGGTTTTTGAAGCATAAAATATTGATAATTATTTACTTGACAGTAAATAACAGCCATATAATTTCCTTGTGTCCTAATTATTATTATTAAGCATTTTGTTTTTTCTTTCTTTTTTTTTTTTTTTTTGAGACAGAGTTTCTCTGTGTAGTTTTGGTGTCTGTCCTGGATCTCACTCTGTAGACCAGGCTGGCCTCGAACTCACAGAGATCTGCCTGGCTCTGTCTCCTAAGTGCTGGGATTAAAGGCATGCACCACTGCTTAGCCTCTGCCCCAATTCCACCACCAGAAGAACACAACTGGATGGATAATTCTAAACACACAGAGTCCTTCAGCTGGGACTCCCACAAACATATATTTTTTAATTTCCTTTGTGTTGCTGTCCTGATTTGTTCTCTATTGCTATATGATGAAAACACCATTACCAAAAGAAACTTGGGGAGGGAAGGGATTATTTCATTTTATAGTCCATTATGGAGGATGTCAGAGTTCATGGTGAGGACCTGGAGGAAGGAACAGATGCAGAGATCATGGAGGAACATTGCTTGCTTGTCTTTTCCTTATACAACCCAATGGTACCTGTCTGTAGATAGCACTGCCCGCAGTGGGAAGGATTCTTCCACATTAATCCTGAATCAAGAAAATTCCCCCACAGGCTTGTGTTCAGATAAAAAGGTTTTCTCAATTGAGGTTCCTTCTTTCCAAATGACTCTAAATTGTGTCAAGGTAACAAAAACTAACATCATGACCAAAAGCAACCTGGGGGGAAAAGGTTTATTTGGTCACAGTACAACATTACAGTCAAGGCAGGCCTCAAGGTAGAAGTCTGAGGCAGAAGTCACAGAGAAACATTTTTTACTGGTTTGCTATCTTTGGTTCATATTCATCTAGCTTTCTTATTTAATCCAGAACATCTGCTTAGGAGTAGAACCATTCACAGTGGGCCGATCCCTCCAGTATCAGTTAGCAATTAAAATGAGCACAGACATATGACAGAACAATCTGATGGAGGTAATTTCTCAATGAAAATTCTCCCTTCCCAGGTGACTATAGTTGGTGTTAACTTTGATAATAAAAATTAACCAATATAATTCACTCCTTATCAACATGACATATAATGACATCTCTGTTAGACAATAACCTTTCATTTCTTTGTCCCCAAGATCACATGCTAATATAATAATACAAAATGAAATACAACTTTAAAAGTGTAACAGTTTAAAAAAATCCAGCAATTTAAAAGTTCAAGTTAAACACAGAGTCTTAACTGTGGATTACTGTAAAATAAAGATAAATTACATACTTTTTATTCCAAAAGATAGGAATACGGGCACAATTACAATACAATCAGACCAGAACAAAGGGGTAAAGAGCTCAGTGTCCAACATCTTAGGCTTACTTATGATTTTCTGGGCTCCAGAAGGTTTGGGCAGTTTCACTTTTCCTGCTCTGCTACCTGCAAGACTTACAGGTGCACTCATAGTCCTAGGGTAGCTCTACTTTCTACATGCCACTGTCTTTGGTGGCTATTCCAAGATTCCTTCCATCTTCAATGTCCTGAGGTCTTTACTCTAACTGAGGCTTTCTCATAGTGGCCTCTCATAGTGCCAAGTCTTCTCCCATAGTATCTCTAAAACCGGTACCATATGGGAGATTCTTACAAACTGCCAAGTTCAACTGTTATCTTGAGATACAGCCTTCAGTCCCTCTGGACAACCTCTGTGTGCTGACCCTAAGAAAATTTTTTTCCCAGAAGATTTTGTTTCAATGATACTGAGTTCTTAATAATCAGAGATGAATTTTCAGCTCCAGTTAACTGCATCCATTGTCCCAGTAAGACAAAAGTTTCATAATCCACTGATTCTTTATCCAAAATATACCAATAATCTTGCTATAATCCTTACTTCATTTTGGGATACCACAAACCAGGTATACAAACCATACTCTTCTGGTACTAAATTTTGTCTTTGTTTGGTTTCTGTTGCTTTGATAAACACAATAACTAAAAAACAACTTGAGGAAGGAAAGAGAATGTTTGGCTTCTAGCTAATAGTCCATCATAGAGAGAAGTCACACAGGGATGCAAGCAAGGCAGGGATGAAAATAGGGCGGTAACTTGAAGCAGAAACCATGAAGGAACACTTGTCTATGCTCTACCAGCTTCTTATACACATCATACCTGTGCAGGAATGACACTGCCAACAGTGGGCTGGGACCTTCTACATTAATTAGCGATCAAGAAAATACACCACAGATATGCTTCAGGCCAATATAATACAGGTAATTTCTCAATTGATGTTCACTTTTCCCTGGTAATTTCCATTAATGACAAATTGACAACAGAACCCAACCAGTATAGCATCCAAGTGCTGATGTGCATGCTTTCTCACTCCATTTTAGAAAGGAGACAGGAAAACCTTGATTCCTTGAGAATCATTTTAGGGTTTCACTAATCCTTTTGACTGTAAGTAATTCTCTCTGACTGAAGCGTGATGTACTATTTCCATCTTTACAATCAGGGCTGTCTTCTTGATTTTGTGTTTTATGTCCCTTGAAATGTAAGTGTGTGACTTTTGGTAGTTAAGTGCTCTATGGAGCCCTTCCTGATCAATCATGAATTATCCTTCAGTGCTTTTTGTTTGTATAGATTAGGAAATCTATTAGTTTGGAAGTTTAATTAAATTTGCTTAAAAATCCCCCACTGAAGAGATAAAAGTATCTCTACACTTTCTCATGCAGATGAGAAAATTGAGTGTCAGATAGGCTAAAACATTCCAAAGTTATGAGTGTGGATGCATCAGAATCCAAAGATCATGTTTCCTCCATCACTGATGAGAAACACACTTGACTCAGTCCTTTGTCCTTGTTTATTTCCACTTTCATTTCTTGTTCTCAGCATCTCATATTTCTTCATTAGTTGGCTCTTCAGAGATTTGCTTTCTACCTAGTACTAGTATTTATTCAATAGTGACTTTGCATTTTTAGTATTTTTGTTCAGGTTAAAGTATTTTTAAATATATAGTGCTTCCTGCAAATTAATAAGATATGGAATGCCTTTTTAAGACTCTTGCAGTCTTGAGAAAGATTAGGTAATACCATAAGGGAGCCCTGAGAAGCAACAGCAATGCTGCTTTTTCTACACAGAGATTTCTTGGTTTACTATGAACAAATAGCCCTTCTTCTGTTTTAAGCATAACCAGCAATTTACCACATGTTTCTTGTTTGAGACCCCCCCCCCCAATCAAGGAATTCCATGCTTTTGCAACATTTATATTTTGTTATTCTCTTTCCCTAAATGATTTGTAGTGATATGTCAAGTGATGTTCAAGGTCAGGGTATAATGCTATAGTCATTTGGAAGAGTGTAAAAACCCCAGTAGTATTTTCAGGTAATGAGGTCCAAGACAAACTCTGAGGCTGACATTTTTACTGGTGCAATCTCTTCAACCCTTCTGCAGGCAGGCACTCAGAGTCTCTGCAATGTCATGAGTTTTAACATGGCTTTAGAGGGATGGCACATTTCCATTTATGACTTGTTTTTAGCACTGCTGTTTAATTCCCGACAACTGCTTGGGTTTGACAATTTCTGATTAACTGCTCTCCCTTTTTCTGTGCTGTCAAGAGTAAGATGACCATGCAGAGTTCCATACACTCTGAACAGTTCTTGTAAAATTCACCTGCATGATTAATTTCCTGTGGTCTCAGTGGTTGAGTAGAGCTCAAGGGAAAACAACTCAGTAGCCCTTCCACAGGCGTCTAAAGGCTGCTTTGTCATGGGTGTGGCACAGCCCTATAACTGGGAGAGCATTTTCCACAGATGAGGGTGGCTGATAGGCCATAACTGGACTGGAAGTCTCTCCAGTACTTTTCAGGATCCATGCAGGCAGACAGCCCTATGGTTAGTTACAGTGGTTCTGGCTCCTGTAGTTAACGCAGTGTCTTTCTTAAGAGCTCAGATGTTTGAAGCCCTTACTCTGTGGGAAGCTTTTACCCAAAGCCATCTGTAGTTACCACTGCATAGTTCTAGTAGCTTCCATGCTGATGGACAGCTGCCTCTTGAACACACAGTCAAGAACGTCCAATATTTTCTTGACAGGGAGTGATTTTTTTTAAATTTTATTTTATAATTTAATTTAATTTTACATATCAGCCATGGATTCCCTTGTTTTCCCTCCTCCCGCCCCCACCCCCCCCCCATCCTCCCCATTCCCCCCTCCCATTCCCTTCTCCTCCAGGGCAAAGACTCTCCTCAGGATTGAGTTCAACCTGGTAGATTAAGTCCAGGCAGGTCCAGTCCTCTCCTCCCAGGCTGAGCCAAGCATCCTTGCATAAGCCACAGGTTCCAAACAGCCAGCTCATGCACTGAGGACAGGTCCCAGTCCCACTGCCTGGATGCCTCCCAAACAGTTCAAGCCAATCAACTGTCTCACTTATCCAGAGGGCCTGATCCAGTTGGGGGGCCCTCAGCTATTGGTTCATAGTTCATGTGTTTCCATTCGTTTGGCTATTTGTCCCTGTGATTTATCCAACCTTGGTTTCAACAATTTTCACTCATATAAACCCTCCTTTTTCTTGCCAACTGGACTCCTGGAGCTGCACCCAGGGCCTGGCCATGGATCTCTGCATCCAGTTCCCTCAGTCATTGGATGGGGTTTCTAGCATGACAGTTAGGGTGTTTGGCCATCCTAACACCAGAGTAGGTCAGTGTGGGCTGTCTCTCACCCATTGCCAGTAGTCTATTGTGGAGGTAACTTTGTGGATTTCTGTTGGTATCTCTAGCACTTTGCTTCTTCCTATTCTCATGTGGTCTTCATTTACCATGGTCTCTTATTTCTTGTTCTCCCTCTCTGTTCTTGATCCAGCTGGGATCTCCTGCTTCCCTAAGCTCTCTTTCCCTCGACCCTTGCCCTTCATTACCCCCACTCACGTCCAGGTTGTTCATGTAGATCTCATCCATTTCTCTGTCATTGGATAATCCCTGTGTCTTTCTTGGGTCCTGTTTTCTAGGTAGCCTCCCCAGAGTTGTGAGTAGCAGTCTAGTCATCTTTGTTTTACATCTAGTATGCTTCTATGAGTGAGTACATACCATGTTTGTCTTTCTGAGTCTGGGTTACCTCACTCAGGATGATTTTTTCTAGACCCATCCATTTGTCTGCAAACATCATGATGTCACTGTTTTTCTCTGCTGAGTAGTACACCATTGTGTATATGCACCACATTTTATTTATCCATTCTTCAGTTGAAGGGCATCTAGGTTGTTTCAAGGTTCTGGCTATTACAAATAATGCTGATATGAACATAGCTGAGCAAGTGCTCTTGTGGTATGATTGAGCATTTCTTGCGTATATGCCCAAGAGTGGTATAGCTGGGTCTTGGGGGAGATTGATTGCCAATTTTCTAAGAAAGCACCATATTGATTTCCAAAGTGGTTGTAAAAGCTTGCATTCCCACCAGCAGTGGAGGAGAGTTCCTCTAGTTTCACATCCTCTCCAGCATAAGGTGTCTTCAGTGTTTTTGATCTTAGCCATTCTGACAGGCACAAGGTGGTATCTCAGAGTTGTTTTGATTTGCATTAACCTGATGATTAGGGATGTTGAACATTTCCTTAACTGTCTTTCAGCCATTTGAGTTTCCTCTGTTGAGAATTCTCTGTTTAGTTCTATAGTCCATTTCTTAATTGGATTGTCAGGCATTTTGATGTCTAATTTCTTGAGTTCCTTATATATTCTGGATATCAGTCCTCTGTCAGATGTGGGGTTGGTGAAGACCTTTTCCCATTCTGTAGGCTGTCGCTTTGCCTTGTTGACTGTATCCTTTGCTCTACAAAAGCTTCTCAGTTTCAAGAGGTCCCATTGATTGATTGTTTCTCTCAGTGTCTGTGCTACTGGTGTTATATTTAGGAAGTGATCTCCTATGCCAATGCATTCAAGACTACTTCCTACTTTCTCTTCTAGCAGGTTCAGAGTAGCTGGATTTATGTTGAGGTCTTTGATCCACTTGGACTTAAGTTTTGTGCATGGTGACAGATATGGATCTATTTGCAGCCTTCTACATGTTGATATCCAGTTAGGCCAGCACCATTTGTTGAAGATGCTTTCTTTTTTCCATTGTACAATTTTGGCTTCTTTGTCAAAAATTATATGTTCATAGGTGTGCGGATTAATGTCAGGGTCTTCAGTTTGATTCCATTGGTCCACATGTCAGTTTTTATGCCAGTAACAAGCTGTTTTTATTTCTGTAGCTCAATAGTAGAGCTTGAAGTCAGGGGTAGTGATGCCTCCAGAGGTTGTTTTATTGTACAGGATTCTTTTGGCTGTCCTGGGTTTTTTGTTTTTCCATATGAAGTTGAGTATTATTCTTTCCAGGTCTGTGAAGAATTGTGTTGGGATTTTGATGGGCGTTGCATTGAATCTGTAGATTGCTTTTGGTAAGATTGCCATTTTTACTATGTTAGTTCTGCCTATCCATGAGCATGGGAGATCTTTCCATTTTCTGACATCTTCTTCAATTTCTTTTTTCAGGGACTTGAAGTTCTTGTCATATAGGTCCTTCACTTGCCTCGTTAGTGTTACCTCAAGGTATTTTATATTATTTGTGGCTATTGTAAAGGGTGATGTATCTCTGATTTCCTTCTCAGCCTGTTTGTCAATTGTATATAGGAGGGCTACTGATTTTTTTGAGTTGATCTTGTATCCTGCTATGTTGCTGAAGGTGTTTATAAGCTGTATCAGTTCCTTGGTGGAATCTTTGGGGTCACTCAAGTATACTATCATGTCATCTGCAAATAGGGAAAGCTTGACTTCTTCCTTTCCAATTTGTATCCCCTTAATCTCCTTATGTTCTCTTATTGCTCTAGCTAGAATTTCAAGTACTATATTGAATAAGTATGGGGAGAGCGGACAGCCTTTCCTTGTTCCTGATTTTAGTGGAATTGCTTTGAGTTTCTCTCCATTTAATTTGATGCTGGCTGTTGGCTTGCTGTAAATTGCCTTTATTATGTTTAGGTATGTTCCCTCTATTTCTGATTGCTCCAAGACCTTTATCATGAAGGGGTGTTGGATTTTGTCAAATGCCTTTTCTGCATCTAGTGAGATGATCATGTGGTTTTTTTCTTTCAGTTTGTTTATATGGTGTATTACATTGACAGACTTTCATATGTTGAACCACCCTTGCATTCCTGGGATGAAGCCTACTTGATCATGGTGGATAATTGTTTTGATGTGTTCTTGGAGTCTGTTTGCCAATATTTTATTGAGTATTTTTGCATCAATGTTCATGAGGGAGATCGGTCTGTAGTTCTCTTTCTTTGTTGTATCCTCGTTTGGTTTAGGAAATAGTGTAATTGTATCCTCATAGAAGGAATTTTGTAATGTTCCTTCTGTTTCTATTGTGTGGAACAATTTAAAGAGTATGGGTATTATCTCTTCTTTGAAGATCTGGTAGAATTCTGTGCAGAAACCATCTGGTCCTGGGCTTTTTTTGGTTGGGAGACTTTTAATGACTGTTTCTATTTCCTTAGGTGTTATTGGGCTATATAAATAGCTTATCTGGTCTTGATTTAACTTAGGTATGTGGTAACTATCCAGAAAATTATCCATTTCTTTTAGATTTTCCTGTTTTGTGGAGTAGAGGTTTTTGAAGTATGACCTGATGATTCTCTGTATTTCCTCATTGTCTGTTGTTATGTCCCCTTTTTCATTTCTGATTTTGCTAATTTGGATGCTCTCTGTCTGTCTTTTGCTTAGTTTGGATAAGGGCTTGTCTATCTTGTTGATTTTCTTAAAGATCCAACTCTTTGTTTCATTAATTTTTTGTAATGTTCTCTTTGTTTCCATTTTATTGATTTCAGCTCTCAATTTGATAATTTCCTGGCATCTATTCTTCCTGGGAGACTTTGCTTCTTGTTCTAGAACTGTCAGGTGTGCTGCTAAGTCATTAGTGTGAGATCTCTAACTTCTTTATGTGGGCATTTTAGTGCTATGAATGTTCCTCTTAGCACTGCTTTCATAGTGTACCATTATTTGTGCATGTGGTGTCTTCATTTTTGTTGGTCTCTAGGAAGTCTTTAATTTCTTTCTTCCTCCCTTTCTTTCTTTCTTTCTTTCTTTCTTTCTTTCTTTCTTTCTTTCTTTCTTCTTTCTTTCTTTCTTCCTTTCTTTCTCCTTTAACACATTGGTGATTCAGTTGGGCATTATTCAGTTTCCATGAAATTGTAGTTTTTCTGTAGTTTTTGTTGTTGTTGAAATCTAACTTTAAACCATGGTGGTCTGATAGAATGCAGGAAGTTATTCCATTTTTTTTTATTTTTTGGTTATTTTTTTGGACAAGGTTTCTCTGTGTTGCTTTGCGCCTTTTCTGGAACTCTCTTTGGAGACCAGGCTGGCCTCGAACTCACAGAGATGTGCCTGCCTCTGCTTCCCGAGTGCTGGGATTAAAGGCGTGTGCCACCACTGCCCAGCATTCCAATTATTTTGTATCTGTTGAGATTTGCTTTGTGGCCAATTATATGGTTGATTTTAGAGAAGGTTCCATGGGGTGCTGAGAAGAAGGTATATTCTTTTTTGTTAGGATGGAATGTTCTGTAGATATCGATTAATTCCATTTGAGTCATAACATCAGTTAAGTCCTTTATTTCTCTGTTAAGTTTTGCTTTCGGAGATCTGTTCAGTGGTGAAAGTGGGGTGTTGAAGTCTCCCACTATTAATATGTGGGGTTTTATATGTGGATTAAGCTTTAGTAATGTTTCTTTTACATATGTATGTGCCCTTGTGTTTGGGGCATAAATGATCAGAATTGAAACTTCATCTTGGTGGATCTTCCCTGTGATGAGTATGTAATGCCCTTCTTGATCTCTTTTGATTGATTTTAGTTTGAAGTCTATTTTGTTTGATATTAGGATGGCAACACCGCTTGCTTCTTAAGACCATATGATTGGTAAGTCTTTTCCCAGCCTTTTATTCTTAGGTAGTGTCTATCTTTGAATTTGAGGTGTGTTTCTTGTGTGCAGTAGAAAGATGGGTCCTGCTTTTGTATCCATTCTGTAAGGCTGTGTCTTTTTATAGGTGAATTAAGTCCATTGATATTAAGGGATATTAATGACCAGTGATTGTTCATTCCTGTTATTTTTTGGTGGTAGTGTGTGTGTACTTCTTTTCTTTGGGGTTTAATGCTGTGGTATTATCTATTGCCTGTGTTTTCAAGGGTGTATCTGACTTCCGTAGGTTGGAATTTTTCTTCTAGTGTTTTCTGTAGGGCTGGGTTTGTGGATAAGTATTGTTTAAATCTGGCTTTGTCTTGGAATGTCTTGTTCACTCTGTCTATGATGATTGAAAATTTTCCTGGGTGTATTAGTCTAGGCTGGCATCCATGGTCTCTTAGTGTCTGCATTACATCTGTCCAGGTCCTTCTGGCTTTCAAAGTGTCCATTGAGAAATCGGGTGTTATTCTGATGGGTTTGCCTTTATAAATCACTTGGCCTTTTTCCTTTGCTGCTCTTAATATTCTTTCTTTATTCTGTACATTTAGTTGTTTAATTATTATGTGGCGAAGGGACTTTTTTGGGGGGTCTAGTCTGTTTGTTGTTCTATAGGCTTCCTATATCTTCATAGGCATTTCCTTCTTTAAGTTGGGAAAGTTTTCTTCTATGATTTTGTTGAATATATTTTCTATGCCTTTGAGTTGGTATTCTTCTTCTTCCTCTCTCCCTATTATTCATAGGTTTGGTCTTTTCATGGTGCCCCAAATTTCTTGGACATTTTGGTTCATGGACTTTGTTGGCTTTAGTGTTTTCTTTGACTGCTGAATCTCTTTCTTCTACCGTATCTTCAACACCAGAGATCCTCTTTTCCATCTCTTGCATTCTGTTGGTTATACTTGCATCTGAAGTTCCCATTTGTTTAGTCAGATTTTCTATTTCCAGCATTCCCTCTGTTTGTGTCTTCTTCATTTTTCCTATTTCCTTTTTTAGGTCTTGGACTGTTTCCTTCATCTGTTTCATTGCTTTTTCATGATTTTCTTTCAGGGATTTATTGTTTTCTTCTACTTTATTTGTCCTTTCCTCTAATTTTTTGTAGCGTTTTCCCCATTTTTTGTTTGTCACTTCCTCAATTTCATTTGTGATTTTTTCTATATAAGCCTCTACCCTCTTCATGATGTTACTCATAAGGTTGCTTTCTTCTGTTTCTTCCATTTTGTGATGTTCAGGTCTAGCTGTTTGGAGAAGGGCTAGGTTCTGGTGATGCTGTATTGCTCTTCATTTTGTTGTATGTACTTCTGCCTTAATGTCTGCCCATCTCCTTGTAGATTTGTTCTTGGTCTTATCAGCGCTCTTGGTCAGATAAGAGCAATGAGTTTGGGAGACACTGAGAATAGAGAAAAAACAATTTATTTTTATTAGAAGGTGGAGGAGATTGCATTTGGCCTTATTTAGGGAATAAATAGGAATTTTGGGTGCAAAAATAGAAGAAATGATATTTCAGAGAAGGGAAAGAGGACTCTGCCTGGTCCAAGCTGGTGTTTCTGAAGATTCATGGGCTACTTCTATGCTTCACTTACTGACTTATAGACCCTCCTAAAGAAGCCTAGTGATTGCCTTATAAATATTTTTTTTTGAGATTGATAAAGGCTAAAACTGCTGGTGACAATGGGGATGTGATATGGCTTATTGGGGAATAAAGAGTAGTTTGGAACAACTTGAGGTCCTAGAAACACTCTTCAGATCATCATGGGAGATGAGACTGATTTTAGTGTAACGTCTGCAATGCAAATAAGGCAATTTAGAGGCCAAAGACATATAAATCCTCAATGGTGACATTCAAACCTTTCATGAATTTTTCTTTCCATTTCCAAAAGTCTCATGTTGAGAGCAATTATGTTTTAAGCTTCCAAAATTACATCTATTTGATATTATATTTACTATATATACTCCTAAAGTAATTGAGCACTCATATACTTGGACTTGTGGAATTCACTACAAATAAAAAATATTTATGAGAAAATTGAATTTAATTTAATTTATTCATTTACAAAAGCCAAACTAAAGGTTGCTGGAAAGATGGTTCAGTGGTTAAGAGCATTGGCCACTCTTCTAGAGGTCCTGAGTTCAACTCCCAGCAACCACATGGTGGCTCACAACCATCTATAGTGGCATTTGATGCCCTCTTCTGGCATAGTCATACACACAAACAGAACACTTGTATACACAAACCAAATAAATAACTCTTAAAAAATGCCAAAGTAAATGTGTGTTTCATTTCGTTCTATTAATATTTTCTTGGAACTTCTCATGCTGCTGATTATCTTACTGTCCATCAGGTACCAGTGTATGGTGGAGCAGAGCCTGTTGTCCTTCCTCATGGCTCTATCTAGTGAGATCTAGGATTGTGACAGATGTGTTATGTTGGTTAACCTCCAGGGCTAAGATGTTAAAGTATGAATTGAAGTCAGAGTAGAGATGTCCTAGTAAAAGTAGGCATAGCCGGGCGGTGGTGGCGCACGCCTTTAATCCCAGCACTCGGGAGGCAGAGCCAGGCGGATCTCTGTGAGTTCGAGGCCAGCCTGGGCTACCAAGTGAGCTCCAGGAAAGGCGCAAAGCTACACAAAGAAACCCTGTCTCGAAAAACCAAAAAAAAAAAAAAAAAAAAGTAGGCATATCCTTGGGCTAGTGTTATTTTGGATTACTGTGAAAACATGTGATGTGATTTTATGATGAGACTGAAGATCTTATGAAGGTGGTAGAGAGGGGTAGTAGGAGCTGCCATGAAGACATCTAATGTCTACACTGGCCAAGCACTCAAGACAAGTCTGGCATTGAGAGCCTGTGCAGGTCTAGGAGATGGTGATTTTTGAAGTAAATAGTGGTGACAGTTGTGTTTCTATGTATACATAGACAGAGCAACAACTGATATCATAAAATTTTCTCTCAAACTTGTATGTTGGATATTAGAGATCAAATACGATTCAGGGTCCTAAAAGAGTAGAGCATTCATTATACTTAGATTCGTGGATTCATATATACTACCTCTAACCAAGCATAAGAACTGTGTTTTCCTCATGGTGGAGCAGAGAAAAACTAAGAAAAATCTAAGCAAATCTTCTGGGCCAGATGATGTCAGTCGTTAAAGGAGCCCTACCACTTCTGCTCTCTTTCCAAAGTTCTGAAAGATATCAAGTGTTGTAACAAGCTTGGAATATCCACAGATATGCTATATCATTTGACCAACACCAGTTATCATATACATCATCATACCCAGACCTGCATAGACTACAAGGCAGGGAGTTCCCAGGCACCTGACCAGGGCAGAGCCAGTGATTTGCCTGACTTTAAGGGACTCTGGGTCTGTAAGCAGGTACTTTCCAGGTAACACATGGTTGAATATAGAGTACTTTTAAAGACAGGATGAAAGCAGCCTTGGTGTTAGTATTACTGTGCCTTGTCAAACTTAACAACATGCAATTATCACTCTTTAGGGAGATTTCTAAAAGTCTGCGGCTGGTAGTTGAGAATCTGGAATGTTAGACTTGAACACAACCATGGAAATAGGTTGTCTGAAATTCTCAAATTGAAGGAAGAGAAAGTGGAGTTCATGTGGATGAGTGGACTTAGCCAAAAGCAAAGTGCTGGCTAGAGACAAACCTATGCTGGGACCCAGACAACTTGTCTGTCTACTTCAACAGACCCTGGAAGTGACCTGGAAGTCCCCACCATAATATTGTAACAGAAAACATGCTATAAAATCAAGTGTGTTGTCTCAAAGTGTCAACAAATAACAAGACTACTGGGCATCTATGGGAAAGTTTCCCTGTCTTCAGTTGCCAGGGAACACTCACAAATAACAAAACTATTGGGCATCTGTGGGGAAATCTACCTTCAGTAGCCAGGGAATGCTCACAGCTGTATTTATTCCTAGAGGCTAGTAGTTATTTCTAAATCCAACAGCTGTGTAGGAACATGTTTTGCTATCAATGACTGTGACATTGAGGTCTCTTTAAATACAGGTGAGCCTGGTCAGTTCTTAGTTTAATTTGTTTTCAGTAAAATGTACAGCAGACTTGAAGTCTTCTGACTATGTTCCATTGGCACATGGCACAGAAACGGGTACTAAACTAAGAAGGAACTTATATGGTAAAATCCTGTTTAAGTGACTGACTCCTTTGTGACTTCGGGCAAGTTGTTCATCAGTTGGCACCCCATTCCTATATCACAATCGGGGATTTATAGCTGCCTTTCCAGCCTTGCAAAGCTGTCTTTAGTGGTTAGTGTTCTACAGTATATGATAATGCATAAGATGGGCCTTTGTGAGCACTGGTTTTCAAAGTGATTACTCTAGAATTACATGATACCATCCATTAGCTTTAAAGGAGAAGGAATAAACTTGATAAGTCATAATTTTATATAAACATAAATATAATATGTATTGTTGAAAATAATTATTTCCATACAGTATATTCTGGTCATGGTTTCCGATTTCCCAACTCCTTCCAGATCTTCCCCACCTCCCCTCTCACCCAACTTCATGACCTTCCTTCCTTTTCCTCTTTAGAAAACAATCAGGTAAACAAACATACAGCAAACAAAACAGAATAAAATATAAAAACAGAGACAAATCACACACACACACACACACACACACACACACACACACACACACACACACACCATAGAAACACAATATTGGAAACCAAAAGACCAGTCAGACAAAACAAAAAATGCTCAAACAAAGAAATATGAGTCTACAAAAAAATATTACTGAGTTTATTTTGTATTAGCTATCTTCTTTTGGGCACGGGGCCTGCCCTTAAGTGTGGTTTATATACCCAGCAAGACACCACTGGAGAAAAATAAGTGGTTATAAATTGAAGATAGCTTTTTGGTTCATCATGGGGGCTCATGTTCGTTTTCCCCTCTCAGTGCTGGGGCGCCATTCATCTTGGATCTATGAAGGCCCTGCGAATGTTGCCATAGTCTTTATGAGTTTATCTGTTCGTTTTTTCCTGTTGTATCTGGAAAGCAATGTTTCCTTGCTGTCATTCATTCTCTCTAGCTCTTACAATCTCCTGCTTCTACTTCCACACAGTTCCACGAACCTTGAGGGGAAGGGTTTGATGAAGACATTTTGGACTGAGTATTTCAAACTCTCTTACTCTCTGCACATTGTCCAGTTGTGGGTATCTCTGTTGATTACCATCTACTACAGGAGGGAGTTCAGGAGCCAGGATTCCTGCTGCAGAGCCCCTTCCATATTTAAGGCTTTGTACCTAAGGTGTTCCATATGAAACACACACAATTTCTACAATAATCTTATAAAGTAGGTGATGTTATTAAATGTTAAAAACAATCTAAATTGAAAATCTAGTTTTATAGCTGGTCATGAGGCCACTGACTTTATATTTCACCCCAATGATTCTGATCCCTAGTAGAACCTTGCACTTGAGCAGCCCACTGCCTCTTGGAGTTTAGGGTTCCCTTGAACATCACTGGGATTCATGATTTATTTTCCAGCAAAAAGAATAGATTGTGAAAAATGGTCAAAATGGCCCAGACTGGGAAGCTGCCTTGCAGCTCTGGGCTAGTCAGGTCCCAGGCTGGCCATTTTGCGTCCTACTACGGATAACAGTGTTGTTTCTCCCGCTGTTTTATCACAAAAATGTAGTGATAAAAGCCTCTCCTTTACAGCCCCTGTGAAGCACAGTGTTTACAAAGACATCTCACAGATCATCTGCCACCAGAGCCCTTGAGTGCTCTGGCCCTGCAGACAGTACTTGTTTTACTGGCCTAGAGGAAAGAACCTTTTAACAAGATCAAATGAGCTACCTGTGAAGAAATCCAGCATCTCAGTCTCTTGGGAAGGAGAAGTAGCTTTTATATTTTGGGTTAAATTTTGAATTTTGAGAACTGTTGAATTTTTCTGACTCCAGGGAGGAGAGATGAATGTACATTAGGTCTGTCCTCTCTGTGATCTCACTTTTAATGGCATTGACTTTCTGTAGTCAACTGTCTTTCAAAATAGTGAGGTGAAAATTCCAGATATAATTTGTATGGGTTAGGTTGTATGCCATTCTGAGGAGTGTGATAAAATCCTGAGCCTCTGACTCTCCGTTGCATAGAACATGAATCTTACTTGTCTATAGTGTTCATGCTGAAGCTCTGGAAATCACCTGCCTATCCATCACTAAGTAGCCATCCATTATCACATCCACTATCTGTCGCAGTATCTCAGAGCTTCTGTTCTGATAACTTGTGTTTTACTTAATACTAGCCCCTAAACGCCTGAGTCAAAATGCTAGTATGTAAGATGAATTGCTAAATGGTTTTATTAATAAAAACCCAGAGCAGATATTGGGGTAAAAACTGAGAGATCAGAAAAGCAGAAAGAGCCAGCCATGTTCTTACCATTTGGAAATCCTCAGCCAAAGAGACCTACTTCCTGTATACCCACGCCCATATGCCTTTCTGTTCTGTACCTCACTTCCTCTCTCCACTCAGCTACATCACTTTCTGTCTGTCTGTACAGACCTCCGGATCTCTATGGTTAGTTCTGGGATTAAAGGCATATGTCACCATGCCTGGATCTGTTCCCCAGTGTTGCCTTGAACTCACAGTGATTTGAATGGATGTTTGCCTCCAGAATGCTAGTATAAAAGGTATGTGCTACCATTGCCTGACTTCTGTGTTTAATATACTGGCTGGCCTTTTTCTCTGTTCCTCAGATAAACTTTATTAGAGTGCACAATATATTGAGGGACACAACATATCACCACAATAGTAAATTTGTTATATTATTGTAAGTCCTCTATTTTATTATGAATTACTGTTTTTAATCTCATAGTGTATTTGATCCACAAATTAAAACTTCATTATAACTATGTATGTGTAAGGAAATATAGCATATATGGGGTTAAGTACTAAATGAAATGGAAATTTCAGGCATCCACTAGGGGATTGGTTACATAATCCGCATAGATAGAGATTGAAGACCTCTTGTAGATTGAAGTTTTTCTTATAGATAAAATTACATATTGCCACATTAACTTACTGCATTTTGTAGAGAGGGATACTTGCTGGTATAAAAACTTGAATTCTTTGGCTTTGCCACTTAAAGCTGCTGCACATGAAATACCTTTTGTGTTTCCATATCTTTGACTGTAAACTAAAGATTACGATGTTTGCCTATAAAGGAAAACAAAGAATTAAAAAAACATTTTTGTCACCATTAATACAAAATAGGTTTCATTTCTTTTAATCCTCGGGATGAGAAAACAATAAATAGTTCATTTCTGTATAATGGTGTGTGACCACACACCCTGTGTCCCAGAATCATTATGCATTAATAAGAAAGGATAAAAAACTTGGATCTGAAGTTCTTTAACATTCCTTCCAGTTCAAAAATTCTGTGTCCCAGATTGATTACTTTAAATCCTGCAACTATAAGAGTTTGGGTGGCAAAACCTTGAGATATTTTGGAAAACTCATTTGAGTGACTTTGACAATGTTTTATTGATAAATAAAGATACCTTACTAATGAAAGAGGACAAGGATACCATTGCTCAATCTTTTATTTTGAAGGTTCAGAAAGGTTGCATATATGTCTCCTGTTCTGTTGCTGTAACTAAATAAATGAGAATGAATACAGAACAAAGAAAAGATGTGCATTTGGTTCACAGTGTTGCTTAAGGGTACAATGTTAACATTAGCTCAACTCTGGGCATGGTGTCACAGTGGTGGGAGTGTGTGTATGGAGAGAGTCACGTGATGTGGTGGTTTGAATGGGAAATGTCTCCCATAGGCTCATGCACTTGAATACTTCATCCCTACTTGGTCTTAAAGGCTATGGAACATTTAGGATGTGAAGCTTTCCTGGAGAAGGTATACAGTTGGTTCTGGGCTTTGAGGGTTTATAGCCTTACCCTACTTCTTGTTCTCTCTTTGCTTCCTGCATGTGAATAAGTCTTGATTACGAAGCGGCCTGTTCCTGCTGCCATAGAATGCTGTCCCCCACCATGACAAGCACTATTCCAATGGAACAATAAGTTAAAATAAATTATTCCTTCCCCAAGTTGCTTCTGGTTAGAGTGTTTTGTCACAGCAACAGGAAATACCTAATACACATGGTGAAGCAGGAAGCTAGAGACTGAGAAGTGAGCAGCTTTACTGTTTTATAACATTTTGCTTTTCAGAACTAACTTAGGGAACCATGAAAAATTCCTAGATCTCTTTAAGGGCATTGATACCCAAATAACCCGGCCTCTCCTACAAGGCCCCAATTTAAAAAGTCTCACTGTATTGATTTAAATAAGAAATGTCCCTCATAGGCCCACACATTTAAATACTTACTCCCTAGTAGGTAGTGCTGTTTAATGAGGAAACTTTAGGACAAGAGCCTTGCTGGAAGAGTTATACCACTGGAGAAAGGCTTTGAAGTTTGTCACCTTGCTCCACTTCCAGTTTATATTCTCTGCTCTGTGAGTGCAATTGAGTTGTGATCTTTCAGCTTCCTGCTCCTGTTTCCATGTGTTCCCTGCATTTATTGACATCTAGCTGTCTGGACATATAAGCCAAAATAGCCTCTTCCTTAATTCTATAAGTTGCTTTTGAATATGACATTTTATCATAGCAACAGAAAATTGACTAATTCACTCACTGTACTCCATAAAGCTTCTCATGGATGAACCCTGGAAGGATGAGCCACATCCAAGATATAGGAGATTATACATACATGGTCATGAACTTCCTGGACAACACATGTCTGTCTTTTCACCTGGCTGTGTAAACTGAAGGTGAGTAGCTATGTATCACTTCTGATCAGGACACATAAAAGATTACTAGCATATATTATTTACTCAATATATTTTAGTGAATTCATTTTTTCCATTTCTTCCCATGCATAGACTGAAACATCCCTATGTCAAAAATGTGAACTCCAGAAGGTTCCAAAATCCTTTTTTGAGCCCCAGTGTAAAATTTTCACATCTGACCTCAAGTGATACATTGTAATCAACATGCATAAAAGCTAAAAATATTGTATAAAATTTACTTCAGGCTATTGTGTACAAAGTTAACATGAAATGTAAAGAACTTTTATGTTGAGAATTGTGTTGTAGCCTGACGATAACCCTTTACATATATGAGAATATTCTACAATATAAAAAAAATCCAAATCTGGTACCATTTTAGTCTAAAGCATTTTGGATAAGGGCTATTCAGTGTATATGGTTATCAGAGTTAAAGATTCATTTGGAGTAATAAAGAATAGTTTTTTGATATTTCCCTAAATATTTATATAACAAGGGCTATTGAGGTCCATACTGAATAGCCCTTTCCCAGAGTCCTCAGGATAATCTACAGCCAGCTGGGAATCTAATCTTAGGAATATTAATTGAATCTTTGAACACAGTGCATTTTCAGTCCATTGACTTTATTGTTCTAAGTTAATTCTAAATATACAGCTTCTTTTCAGCTCTCTCACACATTTCTCTGCTGTTCTCATTTTGTTCTATCTTAGTTCTACCTCGAGTCTCTGAAGTTTTCTGTTTTTATACATATACAACCAGCAATTCTCTGGCTAAAGCAAAGTCACAAGGCTTGAATTTTTTCAGGGTCATAAAGCAGGTAAGAGTTTCTTTATGACTCAGGGAGGGGTGACTTGTTAAATCCTCAGTGAATTCTTAAAGGGAATGGGATCAAATGTGAGGGAGAGAGACCTTAAATCAATTAGGAAAATCTAAGAAGGGAAAACGGGAATCCATGTGTAATACTGCATTCCTAAGGGTGGTTAGATAATAAGCTGATCAACAAACCAAGGTGAAAGTACAAGGAGTTAAGAATGTGTTAGTGTGGGGTTAGCTTGAGGCAGCATTCTCCTATCTGCAGGTGGGGTGAGCCCAGAGCATATTTGTTCCCTATCTATCTAAAGGTTGTGAGTCAAACAAACCCAGACCTGTTATAATTCTATGTCCATGGGTGTCTGAGAATATCTCAAATGAGATACTTTTGCCTGGATATTTATAATTGATCAAATGCCTGCCAATGAAGATAATTGCAGGAAGGCAGACCTCTAAGTTTATATTGGAGAATGGAACAAAGACTTGGTTGTGGGAAACAGGTTTTGACTGTGTGACTGTTTTTACATGTAGCTGGGGGATGTTATCCAAATACCCCATATGTATAAGGTGAATTGTGTCCAATAAATAATCAATCATATTGGTAGAAGTTCTTGGGAAAAGAATCAGATGGGAAGGCTACAATAGCACACAAGAAAATCACTGCAGGAAATATCAAATACATTTAAAGCCAATGTTACCAAACTCCTTGAGTTTTGGCTTCAATTTCCATCAGAGCCCCTGGTTCTAATGGGTCGTCAGCCTTGTCAATGCGAGTTGAGATCCTGCTTCATAGTTTTGTGGCTCATAGCATTTATGCATCTATTAATTCTGGAGGATGTATTCAGGACTGACTTTTCAATCCTGATGATGGATTCATAGCAGCAAATGTGCTGCACAGAACCCATAGTCTGCTCTCTCAGGGTTCCTCATCAAGCACTCACTTGCATTGTCAATTTGGCAAGTGAGCTTTTATGTTAAATATTACTTTATTTCAGTATTAGATGTAAGAATATCTGTCTTATTCAGATTTCTACTTTTTATTAAGCATCAATCTTTATTGTATGTGAGACAGGAGCATCTTTTGGTAATACTACATTATTTTTTCCTATAAATATGGATAAAAGAAGATTGAAGAACTATTTGAGAATTTTGTGGTTATTGTTTTAGTAATTAAGAGCAGTTTGAAATTCTTAGAAGTGGAAAAAACCCTAGCCACAGGGAGACAAAAGACTAATGTTCAGGAAGCTGCCACTTAGCTCCAGAGACAGCCAGTCAGAATGACAGAGGATTAGTGCTCATTGAAATGGATCCCAAATATCTCTGTAAAATCACCAGGCTGAGCACAGATGGTGGTATTTTAAAACCATGTAGAGCTTGCCTTATAAAGGATGACAAAGTGCTTGACAAAGTCTTTGTGGTTACCATGCTACAAAGCATCTGCTGGGGAGATGAAAGAGTTGCATGGACCATTAGCACTTGAGAAACCGAACAAATGTGTAGAGAAGAAAAATGTTGACTAGTGACACTAAGAGAAACTCTACTTTTCTCTAAAGACATCCAAGAGATCAAAGAATAGAGTAGATTTTGATGTTAAATAATTCCTGGTCTCATTCAATGAACAGTTTTTGAGTACTGGCTGATGTGTCTGCCATCCTTCCACCACTATAGTGAAAACTAAGACAGATAAGGTAATCTGGTTTTCCTGTTAAAAGAACAACAAAAATTGCCGGTCCTTTATTCACTTTTTATCCTTTCAACCAAATTGAAAATAAGACATTAGTAATTTGGCAATGAAAACAATAGTTTTATTATTGATAGAGCTTATTGGAGAAATGACATGTTCTCTTATTAATAATGTAGTACCTTCATAAGAGAGCAACTCTAGAAACACTGTCAAGCAAGTCATTTTTAAAAGTGTGTGTGTGTGTGTGTGTGTGTGTGTGTGTGTGTACATGCACATATATGTGAGTGTAAAGTCCAGATGTTTGAGATCCATTTGGAGCTGAAGTTATAGGTATTTATTTGTACTGTGACCCAAGGTGGTGTCTTCATTGTAAAACAGCAGGTGCTGTTAACTGTGGTTCTAGCTCTCCAGTCCTCTCTAGCTACTTAGGCCTTTTTCACAGAAAAAAAAAATGAAAAAAAGCATTATGGATTGGGACTTAGAGTGTTATATCAGTGGAGATAGAGTCATGTGATTCTGGGTTAGGACAAAAATATCTAGGCTAATACTGCCCAGTTTCCTCCTAGCCTGGGGGGTCCAGGTTTTAAATTCAAGGCAAAATAGCAGTGTGCTTGTTCCACTCTGTAGAGCTCATTGGTCTATCAGAAAGCCTGTGCTCCAGTCTTTGCAATGCCACGGTCCCAGCAGTGTTTCATATTTGATATTGCCAGAACCAATGATATTATACTTAGCTTGGGTCTTCATATGCACTTTGAAAAGAGCCAGACTACTACTTCAGACTAAAATGCATGTCTATTTCATATGGGGATGAAAGAACCCAGTGCCTCCTACTTGGAGAATTCCTCTCCCAGCAATTTAGTGGTATCATTAAAGCTGAATTTTTCTCTTATTTTCTAACACCAAAATTTGTAAACAAACACCAAATAACTTAGGAACAAATCATGGAGAAATCGTCAATATAGATGTGTCCCTATTGTCACAAGTTCCATGAGAAAAATAGTCAAATAATTTAAAACAATAAAATTACCTTGGCTTTCTAGTAAAGTTAAAATTCATGAAAGCCCGCAAATACACTTAAGATTTGAGAAATGTGAAAGTTGATGGAGAAAAGGTGACTTCTAGACTTGGTCTTGTTTGAAAGAGGGTCTTCAAATATCACTAAGCATCTATTCCCTTGCCCTACACAACTTATGTTTTTTTCAATCAATAGAGTGGAAGTCAAAGTAGTTGACATTTACCACACATTTTCTGTGTCAGCATTGTGTGCAATACTGAGATTACGGAAAATGTTGCCTTTTCCATAGGAGGTTTTCAACCAAGGAAATGAGGTAAATGGAATGATAGTCTGGCTTGCCAGAGATCTTTATCTGTTTCAGTCTCAGCACAAACACTATTTCTTATTTTCTCTTGGTCCACTCAACTCCAAACACACTGATTCCTCATTATCTCCAACACTGCATGTCTCTGTCATCTCTCTGTCATTACCTATGAACCTTCAGAAACTTTTCCTGCCTTCTCAGAGGACATCTTTTAGGAGCTGGTTTGAATCGAACTTTTGTGGCTAAAACTTGGATGATTTTCTGGAAGGAGATAGTGAGAGTTGTTACTGGGATTTCAAAGTATTTATGTCTACCTTCATTTATAGTACTTACTAATCCCTTCACATTAAAAAAAGAGAGAATGTCTTATTTCATTTGCTCATCTTCTTCTGGCAAACGATGATAGATTTTTCCTTCTGATTCTTTGAAAATGTACTTGATTTCATTTATTATTGTTATTAAGTATGTAGATGTACTTGTGTCACTGCCTGTGGAGTGTGTGTGTATGTGTATGTGTGTGTGAGTCAGATGACAACGTGCTGGAGTTCTCCCATGTGTGTTCTTGGGCTGAGACTCAGGTCACCAGGCTTGCACAGCAAACACCTTCTCCAGTGAGCTGTCATGCCAGCCAGCTCCTGCCCCTTTTCCTCTACCCCGCACTGTGTGACATTAAGGGTTTTCCTATGCAGAACTAGGCTTTATAACCATGCTATTTTGTCCACATTCTGACTTGTTTGGCCAATGGTGTGCTGGCAATCATGGCAGAAAATTCAGAAATTCAAATATTCCTGCCTGTATCTGTGTGTTTCCTGCATTGTTTTGAGAATATGCCTGGACTAGAGTCATGGCAGATGAAGAAAGGCTAAGGCATGGCCATTTTGCCTGAGTTATAGCTGCAGACTAGACTGCGTCAGCCAACAACCAGCTGCCCCAGACATGTAAGCCCAATAAAGTACAAAATAATTGCCACATAATGATCCAGACTATAACACCAGCTCAAAGGCTCATTGCTTAAATAAACACATACTTACTTTCTCAAACCTCTAAACTGTTTTGGTTAGATTTCAGATAGTTATTTTGTGGACATAAATAATTGATATCCCTTCTGCTTCCACTATCAGATAGTGAGTTTTCTGAGAGCAATGGTTATGTAAGTCATTATTCTTTCTTCACACTTTCTCCAAAGTATGCTTACCAAATGAAAGGCAGCATAGATAAATATGTGATTACTATACCTTCAAATTGGAGATTTCCACATTGTTATTTAAATTGCCTTTGAAAAACAGCTCATTTATTTCCCTGGGATAACATTCTTAATCATAACTATCAAAATAGAAGAAAGAACAAATTTGTAAGAAATAGAAGAGCAAGATAAAACAGAATTGGGATAAAATGTAAATGGTTAGCAGTGGCAGGAGGAAGCATCTGAAAACTTGAAAACAGCCTGATGGTTTTTCTACTTAGGATTTGTGACAATTTCATCTCTGTTGCTATAATAAAACACTCTGACCAAAGGGAATTTAGGGGAGGAAAGAGTTTATTTGAGCCTGTATTTCCAGGCCACAGCCTGTCCTTGGGGGAAGTCAGATCACGAACTCAGGCAGGAACTTAGAGGCAGGAACTATAGAGAAAGGTGGTTGCTGTCTTACTCTCACACTCATGACCACCTGCCTAGGAATGGTACTACCTATAGTGGGCTGGGCCCTCCCACATCAGTTAGCAATCAAGATATTCCTCCAAAGGCATGCCCACAGGCTGATCTGATCTACACAATTCCTCAGTTGATGCTTTCCTCTTGGATGACTCCAGGTTGTGTCAAGTTGGCAATTAAAGCTAACTAGAACAGAGACCTCCATTCAGGTAAATGTATACCACAATCACAACCCATCCACTGTGGGGCTAGAGTTGAATTAAATATGGCTGGTGAAGGTCATATCTAGAGCTACTAACTCATTAGTAATCTCCTCAGTCAAATGTTCCACATCACTGTTTTGGCTCAAGAGGTTAATGACATCTTTTATTTAAAATGAGATTTCAAGTACTCTGTGATTCCAGCTGAGCTGGAAAATAAATTGCTCCACCTTTGACCCGATAAAACTATAAAACAGCAACACAATGTAGTAATTTAATCCCAGATCTCCCAGAGAAGTTTGCCAGAACACACATACACACCAAAAAAAAAAAAAAAAAAAAAAAAAAACAACCAAAAAAAGAAACAACAAACAAAAAAACCCCACAGGCACACACACTTAAGTTATTTACATTTGGAGCAATATTCCTCTAACTTCTAACTTCAGTCTTAGATGGATGCTTTTAAATTGCATTTCTGATGAACCTTGAAATTCAGAGAAAGTGTCTAAGGATATGGCAAGATCATGTGATCTGAAGGAGAAAATAATGAAAATAATGAAAAACATGGGGAGTAGTCCACTGCAGTGGGAGAAAGATTAACCTTAAAATTAATTTTTGCTGGAAGGACGCATATGCAATCTATAGGTGTTGAGGATCTTGAGGACTGTGATGGGTGATGGGTAATCTCAACTGCTAACTTGGTTGGCTCTGGAATCAACTAAGAGATACTCCTCTGTGAGAGTCTACAAGGGCATACTTAGGATGGACAGCTGAGTGGAGAAGATTCTTCTCACAGCAGGCAGAACCTTCCTGCTGTAGCCCTGAGAGAGGAAATGTCAGGGGAAAGCAGTGCTGTCCTTTGCCTGCTTTTGCTTTTTGCAATGGGTGTCTCTATCTCACCATGGTCTCTGTGCTGCCGTCCTTTGCTGTCACTAAAGCCCGGCTTCTGCAGTTTCTCAACACAGCCTCCATTTGTGAGTCTTCTTTCTATATTATCTTTCACAAGACCAGTGGCTCTCTAGGAACCCTCCAGTCCTGCAGTGTCAGATTGGTAACACTAAATCATCCAGCCAGGTGGAATGAATAGCTACTGAGTTCTCAGTCTCCCCAGCATGAAGACAGCCACTGTTGGGCTATACAGCTCACAATGTGTAAGTCAAAAATCTGTCAAAATTCCCTTTATAATATTTTCACTCTATCTCTTCTGTTCCTCTGTAGCATTGATTTTCAATCCGTGGGTCGTGATGCCTTTGGGGTCACATATCAGATATCCTGCATATTGAATATTTACATTATGATTAATAACAGTAGCAAAATTACAGTTCTGAAGTAGCAATGAAATAATTTTATGGTTGGGGGGTCACCACAACACAAGGAACTGTATTAATTGGTTGCAGCATTAGGAAGGTTGCAAAACCACTACTCTAGAAAATTCTGCCATCTAGAGATCATTTATATTCTCCCCTTTCCTAAAATGCTGGCTTGAGATAGATGATGCCACCAGCTGTCTGTAATACTCCAGGCAGGTACACTAACTGTCTTGCCCTTGACTTTTGATCATGGAATGTTTCTAGACCTGAGCTAGGGACATGATCAATAGGGCATGAACAAAGGCATAATGTGGCTTATGGAGGATCACTGGCTGCACTTCAACATTTAAACTGCAAGAAAACCAGTAAAAGGCAACTGGAAAGTATCTAGAATGACAGGACTAGGCCTATAGGATGATAGAACTCAGGCCGGAGTGTCTCCTCTACAATAACAGATGTTTGTCAGAGGGAATGAACTAACTCTTGCACAAATGACTCTCCCATCAGAATTTCTCCTGATATAAAGCAAGTAAGCCCTTGGGGAAGGATTTAAGACCTAACAGGAGCCCCTCATGCCATTTTATTATTTTTATGGTTATGTTACATTAACTTTAATGAGCCTGAGTGTCCACCAAACTTTAGAACTCTGTGAAATTATAAGAGTGAATATAGATTCACTTCATAAAGGACAGGCAGTAAGTTAAATCTTTTTCTCATTATTAAGGCAGATGTTTAAAAAGTAGGATCTTTTTACATTTTATGCTGTGATATAACCTAAAAAAACTTAGAAAATCCTGTGATAAATTTTAAAATGAAGTGTTTTGAAAGGTAAGAAGAAAATGATGTGAGAACTCTTCTGACAGAAAGGTGTCAAGCACGTAAAAAGACGACTTAAGCATGCTAGCTGAAAAACAAAACAAAACAAAACTGTTATTCCAAAGGCTACATTAGATAACAATAGCAGGGATGAGTCATTTTCTTCTTATTTCTTGGGTAAAAACTGTTTAATGACTGAAATATTTAGCCAGCTTTTTGATGTACAATTCTGAGCCAATTCTCTGAAGGTTCAGACATATATTTATTTAAAAATGAAAAAGGGTTATAGATTTCCAACTGTACTGGCAATAACTCAGAAGAGGCATATCCTCAGAGTGTTGTGGGGACACACTCTTGTGCCATGGCATCTCCTGAGTGTGACTTCTGATGAACAAACAGAAGTGAAAAACCCCTTGTTCTGATAAGTATTTTAGAGCAAATGTAAAGAAAAAAACAACAACAAAAGAAATCCTTCCTGAGTAAAAGCAGCCAGTACTGTGATTTAATTCTATCCTAAGGCATGTCTGAAATTTCAGGGAAAAGGGAAAAAAAGAAAAATCTCCATGCTGTTCAGTAAATTAGCTTTCAAACTTGTCTCCAGGGATGAGAGGTCCTTTCCTGCAGGGAGGTTAGATTATTTTTCCTCCAGCCTGTCTTGGCTTGAGTTTGTGAGGATGAAGAGAGGAGTTGTGGAGGAGCAAAAGGACCAGCTCTTCACTGTCAGGTCTGGACTGCACATTATAGGCAAGTTTCCACAAAGGTATTGTTTATTCAGAAATCTCGGTGTTGATCATCATCATTATAGTATTCAGAATTTCAAGTGCTGAGTTTTGTAAAAACCTAGTCTCATTTTATTTATTTTTTTTTTTTTGTTTTTTTGTTTTTCGAGACAGGGTTTCTCTGTGTAGCTTTGCGCCTTTCCTGGAGCTCACTTGGTAGCCCAGGCTGGCCTCGAACTCACAGAGATCCGCCTGGCTCTGCCTCCCGAGTGCTGGGATTAAAGGCGTGCGCCACCAACGCCCGGCTAAATTTTTTTTTTTTTTTTTTTTTTGGTTTTTCGAGACAGGGTTTCTTTGTGTAGCTTTGCGCCTTTCCTGGAACTCACTTGGTAGCCCAGGCTGGCCTCGAACTCACAGAGATCCGCCTGCCTCTGCCTCCCGAGTGCTGGGATTATAGGCGTGCGCCACCACCGCCCCCTAGTCTCATTTTATAGCTGGGGGTAATTCAAAAGACTTACAGACTCCAGTCTACCATTTGCAAGCCTACTACACCACTCTCTGCCTGTAAGATTAGGTCTGGAAGATAGGCAGAGGATTTTTTGATTAAAGCTTGTTCAGGATCTCAGCCTATTAAAATAATTAAACATGACCCACCCTGTTACATGAAGTTAGGCATTGTATGTAAGCTGCCCTTCTCAGGCTCACATGTTTGTATACTTGATCCCTAACTGCTAATGCAGATCTGCGGGCTTATAGAAAGTTTCAGAGGAAATGGGTTGCTCGAGTGCTGGTCTTGAGACCAGCCCTGCTATTGGTCTCAGTCTTTCTATTTTTGGTGGTCTACAGAGATATGAACAGTCAGCCATCTCATTTACCTATCAAGCTTTAGTATTAGTGGTAAAAAAAAAAAAAACCTGAACAATTTGGACAGGTGTTTCCAAATTGTGTCACATAAATAAAATCATTTCCAGGGTCCTAAAGACATTTTATATTCCTCTTCCATAAGTTAAATTGAAAATACATAAATATTCATATCTTTGTACTTCATAAAATGTTTTTTATTATTATTATTTTTTGTATTTTACATACTGACCACAGTTTCTCCTACTTCCTCCTTTCCTCCCATTCTCTCCTCCACCTCCCTTTTATGCCCCCATCCACTCATCCTCCATCTCCATTCAGAAAGGGGTAGGCCTCTCATGGGAGTCAACACATCATGGCACATCAAGTTGAGGCAGGACCAGCTTGGGGACTGGGTTGTTAAAAGCCATTTCAGGTGCCAGGGACAATTCCCAATCCCACTACTAGGATCTCCACAAACAGACCAAGATACAAAACTGTCACGCACATGCAGAGGGCCTAGGTCAGTCCTATGCAGGCTCCATAGCTATTGGTTCAGACTCTGTGAGCTCCCGGCTCCCACAAGCTCAGGTCAACTGTCTTTGTGGGTTCACCTGTCATGACTTTGACCCCCTAGCTCATACAATCCTTCCTCTCTCTCTTCAACTGGACTCCCAGAGCTCAGCCCAGTGCTTGTCTGTGGATCTTTGCTTCTGCTTCCTTCCCTCAGTTACCCGGATGAAGGCTCCCTTGTGACAATTAGGATAGTCATCAATTTGATTACAGGAGAAGGCCAGTTCAGTCACCTTCTCCACTAATGCTAGGAGTCTTAACTGCAATCATTCTTGTGAATTCCTTGGGGTTTTCCTGGCATGAGGTTTTTGTCTAATGCCAAAATACAACCCCCCTCCCCAAGAAGATATCTCCTTCATTATTCTCCTTGTCTGTCTCGAACCCAATCTGCCCAACAGAATCCCTCATGTTCCCAAACATGCATCCCCCTGCCCCCACCCCTGCACCTGGTTTACCCAAGAGATCTCTTCTATTTCGCCTTCCCAGGAACATCCATGCATCTCTCAATGGGCCTACCTTGTTATCTAACATTTCTGGGCCTGGATTATAGCCTGGTGTCCTTTCCTTTACAACTAATATCCACTTATAAGTGGGTACATATCATGTTTGTCTATCTGGGTATGAGTTACCTCACTCAGGATTATTTTTTTCTACTTCCATTTTCCTGCAAGTTTCAAGATATCTTTTTTTTTTGCTGCTGCTGAGTAATTCTCCATTGTGTAAATGTACTACATTTTCTTTATCTATTATTCAGTTGAGGGGCATCTAGGTTGTTTCCAGGTTCTAGCTATTATGAATAATGCTGTTATAAACATAGTAGAGAAAACATCCTTGTGGTATGATTGAGCATCCTTTGGGTATATGCCAAAGATTGGTATAGCTGGGTCTTGCGTAGATTAATTCCCAATTTTCTGAGATACTGCCATACCGATATCCAAGTGGGTGTACAAGTTTGAATTCCCACCAGCAGTAGAGGAGTGTTCCCTTACTCCACATCCTCTCCAACATATGCTATCATTAGTATTTGCGATCTTAACCATTCTGATATGTATAAGATGGTGTCTCAGAGTCATTTGATGTGCATTTCCCTGATGGCTAGGGATGTTGAAGAGTTCTTTAAGTGTATGTCAGCCATTTGAGATTCTTTGGTTGAGAATTCTCTCTTTAAATCTGTACCCCATTTTTAACTAGATTAATTGGTATTTGGGTGTAGTTTATTGAGTTATTTATATATTTTGGAGATCAGCTCTCCATTAGATGAGGGGTTGGTGAAGATCTTTTCCCATTCTGTAGTCTTCTGTTTTGTCTTAATGATGATATTCTTTGCCTTTCAGAAGGTTTTCAGTTTCAGGAGGTCTCATTTATTGTCAATCTCAGTGTCTATGCTACTGGTGTTATATTTAGGAAGTTTTCTCTTGTGTCAATTCATCAAGGCTACTTCCCACTTTCTCTTCTATCAGGCTCAGGGTAACTGGATTTATGTTGAGGTCTTGGATCCACCTGGACTTGAGTTTTGTGCCGGGCAATAGATATGGATCTATATGCATTCTTCTACACGGTGCCACCCAGTTATGGCAGCAAGAGAATCCCCGAGTGTTGAAATAAGTTTGATTCTTCCATGGACTTACTAAGAAGTCAAAGAAAATTACACACAAAGGCAAAAGGCACATCACAAAAACCTTATACTGATGATGTGACCACATATGGATCACAGCCTTCCAGTGCCCATGCCTATGTCTACATATATGTCTGTTTATATGTAGTTAGCCCATGTCTCCTGACCACAGGGGTGGATGTCTAGCAGGAGACAAGATGACAAAGTTCAATTCTTTTTTTTTTTTTAATCTCTTTTTTTCTACCATATGGCGTTCAGGGATCAAATGCAGATCCTCAGGCTTGGTGGCAAATGCCTCAGGATGCTGAACCATCTCAATAGCCTAAGTATAACTTTTTGGTTTAACACTGACATTTAATTATTAAATGTTATTGTTTAAGAATTTCATATGAATTTTAATATGGATTCTTTTCTATTTAAGTGAGAAATGTGTGGATTTTTATTGGGATTGCATTTATTCTATATATTAGTTCAGTAGTGACTGCTGACACTTCATGAACATTTCTGCAAGTTGAACACATACATGTGCTTTGCCTTAACTTTGGCTCATTAGTCTTTTTTGCATTAATACAGGATGTTCTAAGCTTGATCTGTAGCAGACTAAAATGATTTTGGAATATGAGAACAGTTTAAATTTTGGTTGTAGTTTTGAACCAGATTGCTAACCCATTGTTGTTATATGAAGTAGGACTGTTTCCCATAGGCTCAACTGTTTGAATCATTGATCCCTGGCTGATGGCACTGTTTGGGAAGTTTGTCAGAAGCATTAGCAGGTGAATCCTTGATGGAGTAGAGAGTCACTGGAGTTGTGCCTCTAGATTTTATAGATTGGCCCCCCTTTTCCACACTTTACTTCTTGACCTTAGATACAATGTGAGCAGCTGTCTCACATTTCAGCTGCCATGTCATCTCCACTATGATGGACTTCATCCTCTCAAACTGTGAGCCAAAACCAATAGATTATATTTTACTAGACAACTGGTCTTAGCAATAAGAAAAGCAACTAATACACATTCTGTGCTTCTTAGCTGAAGATTCTTTCCTTGCTTACATCTTTTTCAACAAAAATCAGAGAGCAAAACCCCTTCTTCATCTCAGTGGGCCAAGAAATTCTGTGGTACAAGACATAATAGATCTTACCTTTGGTGTGGTGTCTGCATGGAGGATCATCAATTTTGTTGATCTAAAAGTATTTAATTGGCCATTCCTTGTTTCTCCAGTCAAAGAATCTGTGCCCTAGACTGTCATGGATTTGCTTGTATCTTCTCATCTATCTTCCCTTAAAATTGGTGGAACCTGATGAGTGTAAGCAAGAATACTTCCTAGACAATAGTTAGCCCTTTATATGGCATGTCAGTGAAACTTGCAGAGTAGAAATTTCAAATGACACAGCTTATGCATAGGATAGTAAGAAGTTTACCATTTCCTTTGAACCATCCAATAAGGCTGACCATGAATTCAAGAGTTAGATTGGGAATGGGGGTAATATTTTAAAGGTATATTTAATTTTAAACTAATGTTGCTTATTTGTTTTGCATACAAGCAAGTATATGTAAATCTTTTAAAATATTTACTCTTTTATGAGCATCTAATTTGTTGCTTTTGTTTTGTATGTGCCAGGAAGGAGAACTCTCACTCTAGTGAACACAGCTTGTAAATACTTTGTAAAATGATAAAAGAAGACTGTAATTAGAAGGGGTTTTTTTTTCAGTATAGTAAGGTAAATTTTTGTTTCTTTGTATGTTATATATGTATGGTGTACATGCTTGTGTATTTGTTTTTGTGTGGGCATTGTGTTTGTGTGTATGTGTGTTACATGTGAATGGAGGCTATAAGTTATTTGGTGTCTTTCTTGATCTTGCTCCCCTTTCTTTAGTAATACTAGGTCTCTTGAAGAGCCCTGAGCTTGCTGATCTGGCTAATTCAGTAGACTTACTCTCCATAATAAGAACTTCTCTTGCTGAGCCATCTCCCCAGTACTGGAGTCAAGTATTTTAAAAATTGTTGTATACTGTGACTACAATTATATTAAGGACTTAGAAGGGTAAATTTAACATTTTGTCACTAAATGAAGGATTAAAAAAAAAAAGCCTGACCAAGCAACAGCACACACCAAGGGTTTTACTTGTAATGGGCTCTTTCTTTCAAACAAAACCCACATATCAGCAAAAATTTTTATGTGGTGTTATTAAAACAGGAGAAATCCTGATATAACTATTGCTGTCTCCATATTGTTCCATAAAATCACAAATACAGGACTTTGTAATAAAAGACATCATAATTCTACCTTTTATTGTTTTAGTAGATTTATAGATAGAAAGATTATACGTCATGTTACATTTTGTTTATTGGTTTTCCTCTGTATTTCTCAGGACCTGTCCATTCTGATCCACTGATCTATTGTTCATCACTTTAGACACTTGGCAGCATGTGATCTAACAGACATGCACAATTTACTTCTAATGATTCTAACAAGGTCTGGGAAAAAACCAAGATGAAGAACCAGGAAGCTTTAACACAAATAAGAGTTTGGGAAATTACACCTGTGACTAAGTACTTCAAGATCCTTCTGTTGTTATGGATTATATCTTGAAACATGAGCTAAAGTAAATGCTTCCTTCTTCAAGTTGCTTTAATTTATCAGAGCAAGTGGAAAATAAACTAAATCAGGAAATATTTTTAAAATAAAATAAAATTGAGAAATGGTTTCTTACTTCCTCCCTTCCTTTCTCTCTTCCCTTCCTTTCCCCCTCTGCCTCCCCTCTCTGTCACCTTGCTTTGTAGCTAGGATGACCTCAAACTTGTGATCCTTAGGCTTAGCCTCCTGAGTGCTGATACTGTGTGTTATCACCACACCAGGCTACCTTTTTTATTTACTTAAGAAATTTTTCATTGCCCCGGCCAGCGGGCGACCCACCTGCGGGAGAGAATGAAAGGGATGGGGAGACACAAGAGAAGATAGCAAGACAGTGTTCTGATCAAGCTGCAAATTTTATTCTACTCAGCAAGGCTTATATATGGAGGGGGAGGGGGCAGGAAGGAGGGAAGGGGTGCACGACATGCCCTGCAGGTGAAGGGAGAGAGTGCAAGTTGCAAGTTGTGAGGCTAGGTGATAAGGCCACTGGTCAGGGCCCATTGTTCTGTTGCTATGCTACCTGACTTTGGGATGTTCTTATCCTTGGGGGCATCTGGTTTAGGGCTTGTGGCTTTTTCTCTGGCCTAGCTAGTGCTTTTCCATGGTTCATGTTTGGTCCCTGACAATTCATCCAAAATTTGAAAAATCAGGAACAATAGAAAAGCAAAGAGGAACAGTGTTGTACATCATTGGGAGAGATATTTCTTGAATACAAGTATTTTCCTCCTGAATTTTCAGGACTGGTTTTCCTAGTTTGCCAACATCTTCTTTGACAACCTGTTCATCACATTGCAAATATGCAGGAATCCCTACCTGAAGAGGTAATTTTTTCCAAAAGAAATAACCTCTTCTTCATGTCTTTAGAAGTTACTAGAAGAGGGGAAATATTAAAATAATGTCAGCTAGATCGAGGTTTTATGATGCCTGCAAACAATCTGAAAACTAAAGATAAAGAATTTATTTTAAGAAAAGGCAATGGCACTAGCTCAGATGTACCCACTTCTGTTAGAGATAGGGATCTCCACGGAAGAAATAGGGTACTCAGAACATCCCTGCTTCCTATGGATGCTGCCTGATTAACTAGCAATGTGTAACATAGTACTTTTGATTAAGAAATCATTTAAAATTATTTGCAAAGAGCAAGGATGTGTCAAGTGTGTCAAGTTCTTCATCGAGGAACTCTTTAGGTTAATGATGATGAGACTGACAGCAGTTAGGGACCTCAGCATCTTTCTTGGGCAGCTGGAAAGTATATCTAATTAGCACCTGTGCTTCTGTTAAAAAATAAAATAAAGAAACTGATATGTGGCCCTTAGACAAGTAATTTTCCATGGCAAGCCTTCATGTGCTTTAGGAATTTAGCTATTCTAAATAAGCGAATCAACAGAAAGGGTGAGTTATAAAGGAGTACTTGAACTGAAACTGCAAAGATGAATCACTGAGAAAGGGAAGTGAGCTGGCAACACTGTACAGTCATGTCTACTGGCAGCAGGAACCCCTGCTGTCTGGGGGTGAAGGCATTTTTACAGGATCCTGAGAAGAAAAGTTTTGAGTTAATTTTTAAGTCTGGGGAGAGGTAGGTGTATCATTTGTTGTCCAGCCTCTGCATAATGCACAAGTGCAGGGCTTTCTTAAAGTCCTTGTTCCAGTAGTCTGTGAGGCTGGATCATCTCAGCTAGCCATCTTGAAATTGTCTTGAGCAATTTATAGTCCAAAGCTGATCTTTGGGAGGTATTGTTAGCTTAGTGGTATTATCATCATCCTGATGGAATCATCATCGTGGGGCCCAATCATCTTTATGGAGACTTCAAATTTGAACTTAGGCATGGTCATGACTCCCTGCAGAAAACTGATGGGGACTCAAACATGAAAACATGTACAGGCCACTAGATGAAACCTTTTTTTCTAGAATAAGTTAGTACACTATATGACCATTAATGTCATGACAAAAGTTAAAAAAATAATAAATCTTAAAAAATTTTGATATAAAATTCATACATTAAGAGAAGTTTTAAAGAGCCAAAATAGAACGAAAGAATTGTGAGATTAGTGGCAATAGAATAGTCCCTTATTTTTGGTTTTCTTCTGTCCCCTATCGGATGGCTCTTGTGACATGATACAGACCATTTTTCTTTTAACAAACATGCTTGGGTTTAGAGCAGGAAAGAGCCATGCTCCAACTCCAAAGGTAGCTTTAATTTTTAATGGAACTGGAACTACATAAAGACCATTGTGTTAAGTGTCTGTAGAGAAGAGCAGAAAAAAAATTTAGGAAGACTTACGAAATTTTATCCTGTTAGATATGTAATATACCAATAGGCCAATTAACTCTCTTTATAAGTTTAATTCTATTAATTTTGGGATATTTGTTGTTATTCTATCCCAAAAAATTATAGCAAGCTCTTTGCCAAGGTTCACTTTCTGCCTGTAATTTTTTGATTTCATCATTAGTTAAAGGTGCTCTAATTTCTTCTGGGTCTGTTCATATTAATTGATAAAGTCAATTCTCCTTTTAAAAATCAACTCAGATCATTTCCACATAAGTTTTTAATTTTTTACTCTTGTTATTTGGTAGAAATATCCACTCCAAAATAATATCTTCCCTCTGCATTAAAATTCCTATAGGAGCATGCTGAGAGGGTAAAATAATCAAAATGCAATCAAGCTTTGGATCCACACGATCCACACGTGTATCTTGTATTTTCTTATCCACCAAGACCAATTCTCTCTCAGGTTCAGCCAATAATTCTCTTGGACTATTTAAGTCCATGTCACCCTCTAAGGTTTTGAACAAATTATTCAGTTCATTATTTTTAACCCCAACAACAGTCCATAGATAGGAAATGTCTCTGAATAATCTTTGAAAGTCATTAAGAGTCTGTAATTGGTCTCTCCTAATTTGCACCTTTTGGGGGCTAACTTTTTGTAGGCCTATTTTATATCCTAAGTAATTAATAGAATCTCCTCTTTGTATCTTTTCAGGAGCAATTTGTAATCCTCAGCAAGGCAAAATTTCCTTTACTTCTTCAAATATTCTTTCTAAAGTATCTGCATTTGAGTCAGCTAGTAAAATACTATCCATATAATGATAAATTTTGGATTTGGGAAATTTTTTACATATCATTTCCAATAGTTGTTGTACAAAATATTGACACAGGGTTGGGTTATTCAACATTCCCTGTGGGAGAACCCCCCATTGATATCTCTTAACCAGCTGAGAATTATTATAAGTAAACACTGTGAAGGCAAATCATTCTCTGTCTTTCTCTTCTAAGAGTATTGAGAAGAAACAATCTTTCAAATTGATTACTATAAGATTGCTATAAGATTACTATAAGATTACTACCTTTGGGTAACAAAGTAGACAAAGAAATTCCAGATTGTAAATAGCCCATTGGCTGAATTACCTTGTTAATTGTTCTTAGATCTGTTACTATTATCCACTTAACAGATTTCTTTTCAATAACAAATATAGGAGAATTCCAAGGGCTGGTTGATTCTTCAATATGCTGAGCATTTAACTGCTCTTGTACCAGCTCTTCCAAGGCCTGCAGTTTCTCTGTTGTTAAAGGCCATTGCTGAACCCATACAGGCTTGTCTGTTAACCATTTTAAAGGTAGAGCTGTTGGTGTCTTTGAAAGATCACCAGCTGTTGTGCCCTGTTCTTGTACAATCTGGATGACCGCTGACAGTTCCTTATAAATACCTTCTAATATTTCTCTCAGAGACATGTGATTTTATGGTTTGTTTCTGAGGTTGGAGGAATGTTCATCTCTATTGGCGAAATTATTAAGGCAACTCCACGTAGTTAAAAGGGAGGTTTATTTTGTGGGGTAACTCACAAATGAAGGGATAGTACAGGATCTGGGAAAGGCGTGGTACAGTCCGATAGTGTTCTCTGGAGAACTCTGCTCGGTCTACCTCCAGCGTCCAGGGTCCAGGAACCAAGAGAGCCTGCATATCTGGATCTCAGGTCTTCAGGGTCCTCTCTCAGCCCTGCCTTGTAGACATGACCGTTACCGAAGCCTCAATGGGGGTTGGAATTTCCAGGTCAAAGCTGGAATGGCTACCTACTACACATCTCAGTGTTCCATTGTTGTAACAAATCATGGCCCCACAGGTTCATTGTTATATTATGGTTTTAATTTTCTTCTCTCTCCTTCTGGCCTTATACACTCAACCCATCTTGTATTCTGTTTCAGTTGAGATAATATTCCAATACCTAACAGATGAAGATTTACCTCCTGAAGAGACAAATTTGGATACCAAAATTCTGATGCAATTATTGCTAAGTCTGCACATGTGTCTACAAGACCCTCAATAAAAACATTATTTATTCATATTTTTAATTTTGGTCTTTGTTCATTTATAGAAGTTTGCCAAAAAATTCGCTTTATGTTTTCTCCTGAATTTTCTGTTCTTTCACCCCAATCAGTATGGTTTTTTACAATAGGCATTTGGTTATTTAATTGCTCTGGGAAGGTGTTTCTTCTATCATGGTAGGAAATAACTGAAATGAATTTGCCATGGGGGCCTGCAAAAGACCCCTCAGGGAGTTTCCTGATGACAAAGGCAAATATTACCTTGTCTGTCTCTTGTCGATCTATACTAGCTAGTCCTATGTTTGCCTTTACCACACCTTCTGCACAATCCATTAGCGAGGGGCGTTCTGTTGCCATTGTTCCTTGAAGAAACATTATGGTGATATTTTATTTGTGCTGAAATGTGATTTTATTTGTATGTTAATAAAGTTGCCTGGAGATCAGAGCTAAGAGCAAGGCATTTAGTAGAAGTCTGGTGGTGGTGGCACACTCCCTTAATCCAATCACATGGCAGGCAGAATCTCTTTGTGTTCAAGGACACAGCCAAGTGGTGACCTGAACCTTTAATCTCAGGACAAACCATAGAGACCTGGAGGTCTGTATAGACAGGCAGTGATGAGGAATTCATGTGGTTGGGTTTAGGACCAATGAGAAGGCAGAACAGAAAGGCAATAAAAAGACAGGACATAGGAAGAAGGTCTCTCCCAGGCAAAGGACAGCAGCTAGAGGTAAGATAAGATGGTCTTACCTTTTGGCTACTGCTGGATCTCTGGGCTTTTAACTCTTTATTTGGCTCTGTGTTTCTTATTCAATAAGACTATTTAGAATTACATCTACAATTGGTACCCACGTCGCAAGAATTCATTAAAAACTGTTGGTAGTTATGGCCCAGCTCGGGCCCTGCTCTGCTGGAGTTTTCAGGCCCCAGGCCAGGCCAGAGCTACCTGTCCAGCTGTACTCGACTGTAGCTACAGCAGCTAACAGCAGCTTCAGCTAGAGCTGCTTGTGGCCAAATCACCAACTCACATGGTTAGAGCTTAAGGAAGCTGCTGGAGCTCAGGCTCAAATCAGCTCAAGCAGGAGTGTGTGGCTGGATTTCAGCTTTTAGCCAGAATGCAGGCTATGCTTTCTTTCATTTTTTCTTTCTCACTTTCTCTCTTTGGATTCCCATCTGAGATGCTAGGTAGCTGTTTTGAAATTTACTCAGATTTCTACTGTTCTATACAGATTTGGTAAATCAATTAAGATATCAGATATTTTAAAGGGAAAAACTACTTAAAAGAGAAAAATTTTTCCACATTAAAAAATGGGTATTATTTGTACAATAGAAGAAAACTGGTCTATGTTTGATAAAACTTTAGGCAATCTGAAAATTAGACAATTATATGAGAAGATTAATTTTGATAGGATGTACATTACATCAATTATGCATGTTATTAATTTACTTATCCTTATTTTACAATTTAAAAAGATAGTCTATTTAAGTGCCAGGTTAAAAGCTTTAGAAAAACCTGCTAAAATGAATTATAGAGAAATCCTGACTCAGACAGAAGAATTTAAGGGTGAAATTATGTCAGGATTGGATTATAAGGTTACAGAAAGAAAGCCTGTTTTCAAACAATCAAACTTAATTTACCCGGTAACCATACAGCAGCTACCTAGTCAAGTGAATGTACAAAATAATTGGACTTAGATTTAAGAAGGTTTAAGGAGACAATAGTATCTTACTGCATGCGTTCTCCATTTGTAAAGCAAATGTTAAACTCTTGGTCAACTGACTTTCCAGGACTGGAAAGAGCTGGTAAATGCTGTCCTAGAACCCGGAGCACAACTGCATTGACAAATGTAGTTCAGAGATGAGGCTAAAACCATAGAAAGTCAGTGGAGGTGTAGAAATCTCCCAGGATCAGCTTGTTGGAGAAGGCCAATATGCTGAAATACAAAGACAATGTTTATATATATACCAAAACCTAATTCTGTGTTGAATGGCAGCCATGAATGCATGGGACAGAATTGAGGAAGCAGGAAAGAAAACTAGTCATTCACAAAAGTAATACAGGGCCCAAAGGAACCCTTCACAGATTTCTTACAAAGACTGACTTTAGCAACAATAATGGTCACGAGTTCAGAAGCTAGCCAGATAATAAATCGAATCTTTGGCTTTTAAGAATGTGAATGCAGCATGCAAGAGAATAATCAAGCCATTAAAGGCAAGATCTGCACCCTTGGAAGATTGGATTAGAGACATGATTAAGCTTGAGTTTCATGGCCATGATTATATGTGGATAGGAGAAGCAATTTCAAGAGGTTTGAGGAATGTTGGAGGTTTTGAATATGGAAAGCAAGGTCATTTGAAAAGAGACTCTAAACAGGGCATTTCTAGAAACAATGTTTCTTTAAGGAACAATGGTAACAGAATGCCCCTTCCTTCTGGAGTATGCAGAAGGTGTGGAAAGGGTAAACACTGGACCAATGAATGTAGATCAACAAGGGACAGACAAGGTAATAATTTGCCTCAGTTGGGAAAGCCCCAGAGGGCCCTCAGGCAGGCCCCTACAGCAAATCCAGTTCAGATTTTTCCTGCAATCATAGAGGAAAACCCTATTCAGAGCAATTAAATAACCAAATGCCTATTGGAATAAACCAGGCTGCTTGGGTTGATGGAAGAGCTGAGACAGAGAGAACTGAAAATTCAGGAGAAACCATAAAGAAAAATTTTTGGCAAACTTCTATAAATGAACAAAGACCAAAATTAACAATAAGAATAAATGATGTTTTGTTATGTGGTCTGGTAGACACAGGTGCTGATTTGAGCATAATTGCACCAGAATTTTGGCATCCAACTTGGCCTCTTCAGGAGGTAAACATTCAGCTGTTAAGGATTGGAACATTATCTCAAGTGAAACAGAGTACAAGATGGCTTGAATGTATAGGTCCAGAAGGACAGAGAGGAAAATTAAAACCATATGTGGCTAACATAGCTGTGAACTTATGGGTTTGAAACCTGTTACAACAATGAAATACTCAGATTAACATCCCTCAAACCTCAGAAACAAATCATAAACTAGCACATGTTTCTGAGAGAAATATTAGAAGGTATTATTCTAATGAGTGGTCACCAGCCATTCAGATTGTACAAGTACAGGGCATAACAACTGATGATCTTCCAAAGACACCAACAGCTCTACCTTTAAAATGGTTAACAGACAAACCTGTATGGGTTCAGCAATGGCCTTTAACAACAGAGAAACTCTGGGCTTTAGAAGAGCTGGTAGAAGAACAGTTAAGTGCTCAGTATATTGAAGAATCAACCAGCCCTTGGAATTCCCCTGTATTTGTTATTAAAAAGAAATCTGGTAAATGGAGAATGGTAACAGACCTTAGAGCAATTAACAAAGTAATTCAGTCAATGGGCTATTTAAAGTCTGGAATTCATTTGCCTACTCTGTTACCTAAAGTAGCCTCTTATAGTTATTGATTTAAATGACTGTTTCTTTTCAATACCCTTACAAGAAAAAGACAGAGAAAGATTTACTTTCACAGTGCCTACTTATAATAATTGGCAACCGGTTAAAAGATTTCAATGGAGGGTCCTCCCACAGGGAATGGTTCATAGCCCAACCCTGTGCCAATATTTTGTACAACAACCATTGGAAGTGATACGTAAAAAATTTCCTAAATCCAAAATTTATTATTATATGGATGATATTTTACTAGCTGATTCAAATGCAGATACTTTAGAAAGAATATTTGAAGAAGTAAAGAAAATTTTACCTTGCTGGGGCTTACAAATTGCTCCTGAAAAGATACAAAGAGGAGATTGTATTAATTACTTAGGATATAAAATAGGTCTACAAAAAATTAGATCCAAAAAGGTGCAAATTAGGAGAGATCGATTACGGACACTTAATGACTTTCAAAGATTATTTGGAGACATTTCTCATTTATGAACTATTGTTGGGGTAAAAAATGATGAACTAAATAATTTGTTCAAAACCTTAGAGGGTGACAAGGACTTAAACAGTCCAAGAGAATTATCACCTGAAGCTGAGAAAGAATTGGCCTTGGTAGAAAAGAAAGTGCAGAAAGGACAAGTACATTGTATCGATCCAAAGCTGGATTGCATTTTGGTTATTTTACTTTCTAGGCATTCTACTACAGGAATTTTAATGCAGAGGGAAAATAATATATTGGAATGGATATTTTTACAAATAAGTAGAGTAAAACATTAAAAATTTACATGGAAAAAATCTCTGACTTGATTTTGAAACAAAAATTGAGACTTTGTCAATCAGTAGGAATAGACCCAGCAGAAATTATCATACCTTTAACTAAGGAGGACATTGAGAAATTATGGGCAGAAAGTGAACCTTGGCAAAGAGCTTGCAGTAATTTTTGGGAGAGATTAACAGCAAATATCCCAAAAGCAATAGAATTGATCTTATAAAGAAAGCTGATTTGATTTTGCCTCAAATTGTATGGGAAACACCTATATCTGGAGCTTATACAGATGCAAACAATCAAGGAAAGGCAGGTTGCAAATCAGAAAATTTAAGTAGAGTGGTTCAAAGTCCTTATAATTCAGTTCAAAAATCAGAACTGTATGCTATTTTGTTGGTATTAATGGATTTTTCAGAACCTCTCAACATAGTTACTGACTCTCAGTATGTTGAAAGAGTGGTATTACATAATGAGACTGCAGAATTTATCCCTGACGAGTCAGAATTAACTTCACTATTAATTCAGTTACAAGATATAATCAGGAATAGGGGTCATCCTTTATATATAAAACTCACATCCGATCACATAAGGGTCTGCCAGGCCTCTAGCACAAGATAATGATGAGACTGATAAATCATTGATAGGAAATGTGCTGAAGGCCTTAGAATTTCATAAAAAAAAAAATCATGTCATTAGTAAAGGTTTAAAAAGTTTTTTTTTTCATAAACTGGCAACAAACCAAAGAAATTGTAAGGAAATGTCCTACTTGTTCCTTTTACAATCGGAAGCCATTTCCAGCAGGATGAAACCCAAAGGGTACTCAGAGGAATGAAACCTGGCAGATGGATGTGATTCACTTTGCATAATTTGGAAAACTGAAATATGTAAACCATACCATTGATACTTATTCAAGATTTCAATGGGCAACTGCTTTGAGTTTTGAAAAAGCTGATTCTGTAATCACTCATTTGCTAGAAGTTATGGCCATCATGTCCCAAGAAAAAGAGTAAATTGGACTATTGATATATCATCTGTAAAATTTTACAAGGCTTCCTAAATGTTTGTTTCTGCTCTTCTCTAAAGACATTTAAAACTAGTGGTCTTCTTGTAGTCCCAGTTAAATTAAAATTAAAGCTGGCTTTGGATTTGGAAAATGGCTCTCTGTTTCTTTAAATCCAAGCATGTTGTTAAAAGAAAAATGCATACTCCCTGTATCATGCCAGAAGAAAGATATCAGTTTTCTGCAGGAAATCATGGCCAGGACGAACATCAAATTTGAAGTCTCCAGGAAGAAGATGGGGCCCCACAACAACAACAATTCCATGTGGACAATAATAATACCACCTAGCAGACAAACATCATCTACAGATCAGCTTTGGACTACAAACTGCTCAGAACAATTTTGAGAAGGCTAGCTGAGATGATCCAGTTTTATAGACTACTTGAACAAGGACTTGAGATAAGCCCTGAACTTTGGCATTATGCACAGACTGGACAACAAAGGATATAGCTACCTTTCCTAGAATTTGACAATTAACCCAAAATTTTTCTTTTCAGAATAAAGATGCCTTCACCCATATCCAGCAGGAAGCAATTTTAAGAACACGATGCCCACATTCCCAAAGAGGTAGTGTAGGGCAAGTGGGTTTTGGTCTTTTAATGGGTTTGGGGTCTGGGAAAATTTTCATTGTTTATGAGGGTTGGTTACAAGTTGTTGTTTAGGGTTAGGAAAAGGGCTAAGCAAAGGAGATTAGATTTAAGGTTCTTGTTTAAAAAAAAGATATGTATCTATATCTATCTCTATATATGATAGAATAGAGGGTAGATTATTGAATTTACTCAAAAATAAAGAGAAGATATAGATATGCTATAAATAAAAGGTTAGATTATTGAATCTACTTTTAAAAGACAATTACTAGTGTTAAATACTTTACATTGGATTGGATTTTTGTATGCTGTATACAAATTATATATATATATTGAGATTGATATTGTTAAAAATGCTATACATGCATTTCTAATCTTGTTCAAGATATTGTACTTATACTTTTCATCTTGTTCAAGATATTGTAGTTATACAGTTTATTTAATAATGTAATGCAATTTGCTGATCCTTGAATATTATTATTATCAACTATTAGGATATAAAGAAATGAAAGTTAGTAGTTAGACATTACTCTCCGACTGGTAGTCATATTAGATATGTTTTCAATATCGAGCAGATATATTTTAGATAGACAGGTCATCTTCAAACCCTTCAGAGGTCTACAGAATATGGCATTTAAAATGTTTTAATAACTTAGAAAGTTTTTCTTTTTTATGACTATGAGACATGTCAGCTCCTGGCAGTACCAATCTACTTCAGAGAAAATATGGGCATTGAAGAAATTGTATATGGAGTTAACTTTCATTATGGCAAAAGTTAGCCACTGGACAACAAAGTATCCTTGAATCCACTGCTGACAGACAGGACAAAATGGACAGACAGGACATGAAACAAAGGACTACCGATTCTTGCCAAGACAAGTGTGGTTGTGGCTTTAGCAACAGGCATCCTCTGAGGCCAGGACAATATGGCACCATCCCTGAAGTGGCCTTTGAAATCCAGAAAAGGTACAGTGCCCCTTTCTTCAAATGCAGCAGAACAGGCAGTGGACTGATGGCTTCTGATGTTCAGTGGAACAGCAGATGAAACAGTTATTCTTGAAAGAGTAACTAAGCTGACAGAGTCTAACCTCTCAATGATAGACTGGCATTTAATAAAAGATATGAAGCCACCCACAATCCGAGAAAATGGGATGTGGAGAAGAACAGGATGCCAAGATGAAGTCACACACACACAAGCCAAGAAGAATGGACAGCTGAATTAAAAAATATCAACAATTTCCAGAATTTAAATTCCTGAATCATAACAGGACACTAGTGGAATTCAGGTGTTTCTGGTACATGGACTACTCTCACCAAATGTGAGGTCAAACTGTTGGCCTTGTGTACATCTTACTTCACAAATGAGTCTGTCAGATATGCTAAGCCTATAGGCTGAAGATGATGCCCCAATGCTGTGGAGAAACCTCGGTGACTCTCCAGGCAGCTGCCTGTTTTGTCAATTCACAATTTTTTTTGGAAGCCATTTGCATGCACTTCCTGGTTTTAATTTTTTTTTTGGTAATATTATTTCCTTCTTAGGTCTCTGAGGGATTGGAAGATTAGATAGTTATAGTTATAGTTATAGTTAACAATTAGATAGTTATAATTATAGTTTTCCTTGTTAAGAATTTCAGAAAAGAAACTCACTAAAGAGGTGTAAGTGCATAAATTTGAAAGACGTTGTAAGATAGTTCTGTTAGTAATATAAGTTAGGATAGAAAGTGAACCAGGTACATTTTGGACTTACCAAAGTAGGATAGGTAATGGAATTATTTTCTCTGAGTTTGTCAAATGCAAATGGACTAGACATTGTTAGGTATTTATTGCTTGTATATATTGTATATAGTTATTGTACTTATTGTATATATTTTTCTTATATCAGTTATAACTTTTTTCCTTTTTTCTTTCTATTAGAATAGAAGGGGGAAATATGGTGATATTTTATTTGTGCTGAAATGTGATTTTATTTGTATGTTAATAAAGTTGCCTGGAGATCAGAGCTAAGAGCAAGGCATTTAGCAGAAGTCTGGTGGTGGTGGCACACTCCCTTAATCCAATCACATGGCAGGCAGAATCTCTTTGTGTTCAAGGACACAGCCAAGTGGTGACCTGAACCTTTAATCTCAGGACAAACCATAGAGACCTGGAGGTCTGTATAGACAGGCAGTGATGAGGAACTCATGTGGTTGGGTTTAGGACCAATGAGAAGGCAGAACAGAAAGGCAATAAAAAGACAGGACATAGGAAGAAGGTCTCTCTCTCAGGGGAGGGACAGTAGCTAGTGGTAAGATAAGGTGGTCTTAGCTATTGGCTACTGCTAGATCTCTGGGCTTTTAACTCTTTATTTGGCTCTGTGTTTCTTATTTAATAAGGCCACTTAGAACTACATCTACAAAACATTGTTTCTAGGAATGCCCTGTTTACAGTCCCTTTTTAGGTGACCCTGTTTACTACAATTAAAGCATCTGACATTATTATTTTCCCTCAGACCTCTTGAAATCACCTCTCTGATCCATGTATCATCACGGTCATGAGATTCAATATTAATTGTATCTCAGATCTAGTCCTCCAAGGGTGCTGATCTTGCCCTTAGCCTCCCAATTATCCCTTTGCATGCTGCATTAGCATTCTCAAAATCCAGAGATTCAATTATTATTTGTCTATCTTCTGAATTTTGTATCATTCTATTTACTGCTGAAGACAGCATTTGTAAGAAATCTGTGAAGGATTCTTTTGGGCCCTGTATAACTTTTGTAAATGACTCAATTTTCTTTCCTACCTCTTCAATTCTGTCCCAAGCATTCAGGGCTGCAATGTGACATAAAATTAGAGTTTGGTCATCATATAAAGATTATCTTTGAATATTAGCATAATCACTTTCTCCAAGAAGTTGATCCTGGGAAATTTTCATACCTTTAGCCCTACATCATTGTTCTATAGTCTTAGCCTCATCTTTCTACCAGATCTTCCATTGCAACTGGGTTATAGCCTCTAAGACTGCTTCAACCATATCTTTCCAGTCTTGGAAACTCTATTACAGGTTGACCATGGTTTTAATATCTGCTTTACAAATGGAGAATGCATACCATACGAGAATATAATTTCTTTAAATCACCTCAAATCTAACATTTCCACAGGAGTCAAGTTAGCTCACACACAGCCTCGAGCATATGGCAGCTCCTGTAAGGTTACTAGATAGAATAATGTTGGCTGTTTGAAAACCTTAGGCTATATCTCTGTAATTTTATAATTCAATGTTGAGATATATTCACCTTTAAATTCTTCTGGCTGGGTCTGAATTTCTCTATGATTTATTTTAACAAGTTTTTCTAAAATTTTTATCTTGGCACTCAAATTAACCAACCTCTTCAATGCTAAAACAAAAATGATCAAATAAATAATATTCATAATTGATGTTGTGTAAATCTCATCAACATTAATTATCCTCTCATTTAATTGTTCCATTTTCAGACTGCCTAATGTTTTACCAAATGGAGACCAAATACCCTCCATTGTAAAAATGTTTCCTATCTGTAGTGGGTAGCCATTCCTGCTTTGATCTGGAAGTTCCAACCCCCATTGAGGCTTCGGTAACTGTCACGCCTGCAAGGCAGGGCTGAGAGAGAACCCTGAAGACCTGAGATCCAGATGCACCAGCTCTCTTGGTTCCTGGACCCTGGACGCTGGAGGTAAACCGAGCAGAGTTCTCCAGAGAACACTGCCAGACTGTGCTATGCTGTTCCCAGACTCTGTAAACTATCCATTCACTTGTAAGTTACCCCACAAAATAAACCTCCCTTTTTAACTACATTGAGTGGCCTTGATAATTTCACCAATACCCATTTTTTTAATGTGGGAAACAACTTCTCTTTTAACTAATTTCTCCCTCTAAGATATCTTAATTGATTCACCAGATTTGCTGACAATGATGATTCAGATGTGAGGCTGACTCCTCTTTGTAGAACAATATAAGTTCAAGCAGGTTTCAAGACAGCTATTTAGTGTGGTTATCTGCCTGAAATATGGATCCAGAGAGAGCCCACAACTTACCAGGAGAGAAGAAGTGAAATATCCAGCCTTCTGGATCCAGCTGGTTAGGAACTCCAACCCATGTGGAGTGGAGACTCTAGCCATGTGCGGCTTAGACTTGAGCTGGCACCTGTAAGGCCACAGGCAAGTGTGTTTTTTTGTGAATTCATGCCACAAATGTTGGGGCACCAGATGTAAGATGAATATTGAAAAGTTGTATTAATTAAAAACAAAAACAAAAACACAGAGCCTGATATTGGGGTGAAAACTGAGAGATCAGAGGCATAAGACAAGCCACAGCCAACCTCATCTCAGTAACTCCTCAGCCTCCAGAGAGTGCTATTTCCTGTATATTCACACCTATATCCTTTCTCTGCCCTGACATCTCACTTCCTTTCTCCACACAGCTATATCACTTCCTCTTCCTGCCTAGCTCTATCACTTCCTGTCTGTCTGTACAGACCTCCAGGCCTCTATGGTTAACTAGTGCTGGGAATTAAAACCTTGTGCCACCATACCTGGTTCTGTTCCCAGTGTGTCCTTGACTCACAGAGATCTGGATGAATCTCTGCCTCCTGAATGCTAGGATAAAAGGCCTGCACTACCACTATCTGACCTCTATGTTTAATATACTAGCTGGCTTTGTCCTTGATCTCCATACAAGCTTTATTTATTAGAGCACAAATAAAATATCAGCACACTCTTCTACCTATTGTGAATACATACAGAAAAAAGAAATGACCAGTGTTTACTTTGTATAACATAATTTAGAACACTGCAAGCCCTGGGAGATAAGTGTTTTATTTCTTTGTAAATAAGTCATCAAGGACCATGAACACTGTTGATTACCTTTGCCTTACTGTGTAACTTCTAAGGCTAACCATCTTTACTATGCTTTGGGAAATTGTCATATTCCTTTTCAAGTTTAGATCAGGTTTTGAACATCCATTCACTTTCAGTTGGAAAGTATTTTTGTTTATTCTTTTAATTTGAATTCCCTCCCTTCTTTCTTCAATTATTTCTTCCTCCTTCTTATTCCTTGGTGTCTCCTTTTTAGGATAAAAGCCTTTTCCGTTCAACTACTTTCTTCATGTGTCCTGACTGCCAAGTTTCTCTGGCTGCTCATAAAGTCTCTTGAATGCTGACAGGATTTTCACACCTTACTGTTTCTTCTATATATTTTGGAATCTGCATATAAACTACACAGCAGCATCTCTGTTAGCTCTGGCTTTGTCAGATACTTTGAAATTAGTCAGCTTGTACCAGTTTGTAACATCATGAAAACTGTTTTCCTGGAAGCAAAAACCATCTTAAATACTTTATGATTATAATTTTTTTAATTTGGCAACTAAATTCATTGATTTGACTTGAATGCAGGAAAAATTGATTGAGATTTGTATTTCTAAATTAGTTTTCAATCAAACATAGAAATTGATGTTCTATTTCAATTCAATAAGCGCCATTCCTTCTCCTAAGCAATTTAAACACAGCAATTTGATCAAGCTGACTTTGCTTTTGCATTATTTGAAGTTTTTCGTTATGGATATTATCTTCACATAAATCAGTCTGTTTTAAACTTCAGCAGCACACTCATTCATGTCTTTCAAAGAGATAAAATTCATTTCACTTTTTATTCCTTCAGTGTGCTTCCTCTCATCTTTTTAAATTTATTCTTTGGGTATGCCCACATTTGTAAAATGTCATGTTGGTTCATCCCTCACAGACCAAGAGGCAATACAGCACTGTAGTTTCCTGTCTGTGTGTGAACCAACTGCCATAGGTTGATGAATATCTGAGAGGTGGTGAAAGAAAGGGGGTTAACAGTCCACTCAGAGCTCATTGGCTTCTCACTGGTGATGACTTGCGAGTGGAAGAGTCAGCACTGAAGTTTTTACTGTATACAAATTCTTTAATCACAGTTAATGTGCTGTCTTTGAAATCTGAACAGTGTTACTGAGAGTTGATGCTATTTAACTATAGTGAAGAAATTTCACTCATGTAAGAGGCAGGTAATACAGAATGTCTATAGTGAGAAGATATTTACCTCCCTTGTCAAGATGAATATTATTTGCATAATTTCAGGGCCACTACTATAAAAATAGTGTCTAAAATATCACCCTTCAAGTACTGTCTACTCAATTCTTTAACCTGTTTATTGATGGGATGATATGAGGGCTGTTGGTATTTAATTTTGGGGAGTGGGAAGGAGAAAAAAGTGGTTAATGGAATATATATTTCATGAAAACAAAAAAGTAAAAGTATTTGAGGTCATAATGGAATTCATATTTTTGTATGTTAACCAAAACATTAGTTAAAACAAAATAGACTATCATCAAACAAAGAAGCTACGTAGTTTGAACTGAGGCAGTAGGATGAATGCTGAGGGCATTTCAGGGAGTTATGAGACACCAACTCCCCAAGGGAAGAGAGTCCATGATTCATATCCATGTCAGGTGTAGTGGACATGAAATTTGCTTTTTGCCCTTATTCTAAAAGCAGTAGAAATAAATGTAGAGAAACAAAATGGTAAAGAAAAACAAAAACAGAAACAAAATCCCAAACTAAACCAAATAGAAAAAAAATTCCAAGAGTAAATATAAGAGATACTTTTGGCTGCCAGCCTTAGGTCTTTGTAACCTACAAGACCCACTGCACAACCCAAACCCACAGAACTCACCATCCATTCCCCTGGCCAGCCATCCCCCACAGCAACAGCAGCCCCCAGAGGCATAAGAACCACCTGCACCAATTGGAAGAAGAGGTGAGGACTGGTTTCCCAGCCAAACTGCCCCAATCTCTAGACCTTAAGCCCCAGGACACACCCCCTGTCCATCACTGGCCCATCTCAGCCCCCAGCAGCCGGCCACCAGATAAAAGTCTTGCAGGCAGACCACTCCAACACTGCCACCGCTGATTGCACTCTGTAACCTACAAGATCCACTCTAACACCCAAACCCACTGAACCCATCATCCTCCCCCTGGCCAACCATTCCGGCAAAATCAACAGCCTCTGGAGACACAAACTCCACTGTGGGGCATTTACTCACCAACCCCACAGCTCCCCAGAGTTTTCTTGAGTGTGAGCAGCAGGAAATATTAGATAGAAGGATTTATTGTGGAGAATGCTGCGGAGAGAAACAGAAAATAAAGAATCACCTCAAGAGGGCCTGGAACCTATTCCAATGGGCCCCAACTGTCTCTGCCCCAGGAATTTTATAGAGACGCCAAGGGGTGGAGCAAAAGACCTCCTCCCCCAGCACAGCCAAGTGCAGACCATCTCAGACACCTGCACTCAGGCCCGTGGTCCTAATTATCCTCTATGCAGACCTGCTGGGTAAAGCCACGAGGAACCTGAAAATGGGCTCCCACAGGTCCCCCTTTCTTAATATATAAAAATAACTATTAATGGCTTATAGCAATCTCCATAGTTGTTACACCTCCCAGTATGGGAGTAGAGGATGATAAAGATGGCATTTCTCTTTTGAATTAGGTCCAAGGTGACTACAGCAGTCTTAGCTGCCTCAAGCCCTTTCTAAACCAAAAACTCTTAAGGCGACTACAAACTTAAAGAATCCCTTAACTTCATCATTACCACTAACAGGTTAACATAAATATTGCTATACCTAGTCACAATTCTCTCAATCTTACAACTCAAAGCAAACTCTTAACAGAACCATTTGAATCAGCATATATGGTGCTATATATAGTTAACAATTTTCTCCGTCTTACAACTGTAACTCAATCATTCGAATTTTCTTGTTAACAGCACATAGGAAAAACTTCGATGTATTCACATCAAACTTAAATATTCCCTTAACTCCACAAAACCAGGGTACATTAATATCAATAGGTTTCTGCGAACATAATTCAATCTCATAACTCCTCCTTTTCTTTATAATTTTTTAAACAAAATCTCAAACCTAGTTAGAGGAACCCAAACTTATACAATAACTACAAACCCATATTGAAAAGCAATATTTTCAATCTAACAATTAACACTTTGAAAACTTTTAGCAAAACATCCAAAAGAGTTTTATAAAACTCTTTACACTTTAAATTTTAGTATACCTATTTGCATTTCTTACTAACATAACATTAATCCACTCAAATAAGAAAATATTTTTTCAATTAAATAGACTAAGGAATATTAACTCTCCCTTTTCTTTATAATTTTTTAAGCAAAGTCTCAAGCCTAGTTAGAAAACTCAAACTTTTCAATTTAAACAGTTCCATTTGTAACACAAAACCAGTTCCTTAAGTAATTCCATTTTTACATAAACAGTTCCACAAAACAATGCATGAATCACAAGTTAATAAAGCATATATGCATACACAAAACTGAATCTTGATTCTAGGTAGAAATAAATTTCTTCATTTAACCCAATTCCAGAAAACCGTTCCTAGGTCATTACTCAAAATTGTCCCATTGCAATGAAATCTCTATTGTTTATTTCATTTCTTAAGTCTTAAAATTCAAATGATAAATTCTGGTACTAGCCTTTCAAATATGAGAAATCCATAACCAAAATCTTTTTGTAATTTTATCTCATTTTAAGTTCAAAAAGTTCAAACAAGAAATAAATTCTGGTATCAGGCTTTCACTTCCAAATATGAAGAGATGTTTTTCAACCAAAACTTTTTGAAGTTAACAATTTTTGTTCAAACAAGCATCTCTGAACTTTTATTCTCAAGCCAGAGTCCTTTTTAGTTATAGTAATATTTTAAACTGCACCGTTTTTGCTGTTAGCTCAGGTTTTTCTTTGTTGTGTTGATTTTCCATGGATCTCAGCTGCAAATTCCTTGTGCTGGTTCTGGCGTCCACCATTCTTAGCTTCTTAGCAGCTTCTGGAACTTTTGAAAACCGCTCAGACTGACTACTTTGCAGTTGAACCTTCTGTGTCTCAGGTTCTTTCAACCATATACATTAAAAATAGACTCACACTTAACATTTTTTCCGCCTTGCAAAGCATTTAGACTCACATTCAACATTTACATTGTACAAACTCACATATAATGTATTAACATCTACTTATTTATACTCATTAAGGAAACTATAGAACTACTTTGGCAAATATATTTTTTATTATTCATTCAATCTTATTCTTATTTAAACTTACATTTACAACTAGCATCTTACAAGCTTATTACTACATGTGTTAAGACTACCTTAGATACTTCTTGCAAGCTTATATTCTTAAAGGAACTCTATAGGTCTATTTTACAAACTTATATAGAGCTACCATTAGCATATATTTAACTTAGCAAACACCTAAAGATTTCTTAACACAGATCTAACAAGACAGAATTTTTACAAACTCACATATCTTATTTTCATCTTTTTCTACTTCTTACTCTTAATTATTATCACTATCTCTATTAGAAAGATTCTCTTAACTAGACAGGGAGTATGTACATCATTTCTAAAGTTTAGAGTTTATAGTCAGCTTTGCTATACAACACTGGGATTTAGTGAGTGTTGTTAGAACTGTGATACTTGTTGGTAGGGGACTTCCCAGGACAAGGCCATACTCCAAAGTTGCCAGTTCTCTTAGCCTTTCTGGACTGGCAGAGATGCACTGTCAGTGGTAGACAGTTTTTAACTAGAGGCTGTCCCTTCGCCCAAATTCATAGTAGTTCCCCTAAGTGCTTCAATTCAGACAAACATTCCTATTACAGCAGTACTTTTGGTTTGTTCTACCGAAAAACTTCACTTCATGCTGAGGGTGAAATTACCGTATTTAGCTGCTGTAAAGTTCTTCACCAAATACTGCACAGCTATTAGGTGATATAAAGTATTTTTCTAAAGAAGCTAGTAAAGCCAAAGCGGCACAACTCTTTCCTCACTGTTTGCATTAACCAGTGACAAAACCTCAGAAACACTAATCGAGCCACTTTCATTCTGGTTCTTTTATAGGAACGTCATTGGAGCTGACTTTTCTTAGTTCCACGCTCCTTACCAGACGCTCCAGTTACCACCAAGCTTCATTCTCTTGTGAAAAAACACAAACAAGTCCTCGACCCCATATTAAAGCAGGATCGGGACCCTTCCATAATGCCGAGCAGGGATCTTTCCATTTTACTTAAGTGAAAGTCGCTTGGGTGCCACTGTGCCAAAATCTATCTGTGGCAGACTGTTTATAGACATCCATATTCAAAAAGTTCAGAACAAAAAGAGCATGATTTAATGCATTATGTGCGATTGAGGGTAAATTTCTTCCTTTTATTATTTGCAGTTGTATTTTAAGACTGCTATAAGCCCTTTCCACAATACCTTGTCCCTGAGGATTATAAGGAATACCTGTTTTATGTACAATTTCCTGTTGGGTACAAATTGTTGAAATGCCTTACTACTATATCCAGAACCATTATCAGTTTTAATTTTTGGTATACCCATATATGAAAAACACTTCAAGCAGTGCATAATGACATGTTTTATAGCTTCTCCAGGTTGTGCACTAGCCATTAAAAATCCTGAATAAATGTCAATGGTCACATGTACATATCTTAATTTGCCAAATTCTGCAATATGCGTAACATCCATTTGCCATAGATAATTGGGAAGAAGACCTTGAGTGTTTACCCCTAAGTGAGGGATAGGAAAATGTTTGGACATACTCCACATCATTTAACTATTTGACGAACTGCTTCTTTGGTAAGATTGAATTTCTTTCTTAATCTTTTGCTATTTTGATGAAGAGCATATGACTGTTGAGCCATTTCCACTTGGGATAATGCTACTATCTTTGTTAACTTATCAGCCATTGTGTTACCCTCAGCTAAAGGACCAGGAAGATTGGAGTGAGCTCTAATATGGCCCACAAAGCATGACAGCTTTCTTTTGTGGAATTTTGTCTTGAATTTGTTGAAACATTTTGACTTGATTGTTGTTAGTTCCAATATGTTCACCAAAACTGTTACTATTCAAAGGAGTCAAGAATGTAGATGTTCTTTCATGAAACATATCCTTCATTAGCTTACTTTGAGAAAAAGCATTTTCAGGATTTAGTATTTTCACTTCATGAGCTTTAACTCCTGATGTTATTAGCAGCTGTGATATTTAACATTGATTTCTTATAAGGAACTTTCAGGTATAGCAACTATTTTGTAAGATAGCTAGATTTTCTGAAGTTTGTTTCCCATCTATAAAGCAGTCATTTCTTTTTTGAATGCCTGTTTCCTTGTCTCCTTATTAGATTTGCAAAGGAATTATTTATTCATTGCAGGCAGTTTGTTCAAAAGGCAAAGAACTTTTTTAATTTCAACATAAGTTTCTTCATACCTAAGACAACATTCAGTGTATAAACTGCTTTCCCTTGTTTTAAGGATTTTAAAGTGGCTTGTTTGCTCTTAAAGGTAGCTTTTTGGTCATTCAACTACTGTAAAAACTTTGCACAGCTATTAGGGTAAATAAGGCATTTTACCAATGGAGCCCCAAACCGCGAAGCACCTAGTTCCGTATCCTTTCAATTTTTCATTGGAACTGACACTTAAACCCTTAGACAATTTTCCTCCTTATTCTTTTAAAAGCTGTATTTTAATTTTAGAGCTGACAGAAGTGTTTCAGGGCAATGTCACCATCTTTAGCGGAAAAACTACCTTTCCCAGAATGCATTTCCCTTATATCAGTCCATAATAATATCAGTCCCTTATATCATTTCCCATAGTTCTTTTTGGGTCTGAGAGTCAACTTCTAAGTTCTTTTTTTACCAGACTTGCTTACAAATTCTTCCCCGGGAGGTTTGAACAAAGTTTTTTTGCTTTTGCAATGGGAGATTTGAACAAGCATCTTACATTTTCAGCTATGGCACATTGGGAGATTCCTATTCTCTCCTCAGCTGGCTTCAACAGGTGTCTCTCCTTCATTTGACACTGGCCCCCAATCAGAACTGCACCTGCCTTGTTAGCACACATTGACGTGGGCATTCCAGATAACAACTTTCCTTGGGGCTTGTGTTTGCCTTAGCCAGTCAGTGAAAAACATTCACAACAGAGCTTTTCCATAGCTCTTTCAGAGATTTTCTCCCACTGATTTTATTCTCATTTTGCTTGTTCCTTCCCCCCAGGTGCAGAGCTTCAGCTATCTGTCTGCGGCTCTGTACCTCTGCTAGCTGCCTTTGGAGGTAGGGGCTTTTTTTTCTTCCCCCTCCCCCAATCTGCCTCAAACTCAAGCAACTTTGTCAGGTCATGCACTTTCTGGGGAGGAATCTGTCCCCTCTGTTTCTTTAGAGTCTTTCTCCCTGATAGTATCCAGTTTGGTCTCAGTTTATCCCTTCTACCCCAGAAACAGTTTCTGACACTATAGTGGCGGCTTTCCCTGCTACTGAAGGTAGGGGTTTTTATCTACTTCTGTTTTAGGGGTCTGTGTGGTTTGCATACAGACTGAAAATCTAACAAGGGAGGTTTTTGCCATTTCTAAACTCCCATTAGGACAGGAGTTTTGCCTCATCAGGCCTTCACCCGGGCCAGTCCCCCAGTGGGTTGCATTTGCTTGTCTGGGTGCTCAAGGACAGAGCTTATGCCAGAGGCAATTACCCCTTAGGGCTACACTCCCTCATCTCATTGGGAGTCAGTTGAAACAAAGCTTTTCTCAAAGAGATGCTTTCTCTGACAGAAACTTTACTCCTGGATAGTTCTGTTCTGCCCTGGCTGGGCTTTTTCCCTAGATAGCGTTCTGACTCAGCAGCACAACCGCTTCAGACACAGTTCAGCTTTACTGTTTTCCCAGAAAGGTCTTTCTCTAATAGGAAAGCTTTTCTCAGATTTCTTTTTGCAGTTGTGGATCTATCAACCTGGGACTTGTAGGGAAGCAGACAACTGTGCCGTTCCCACCGGCTTTAGCTTTGTTTGTTCATTGGCAATCTTCCCCTGGGTCCTGCACCTTCTTGCCTCAGCTCTATGCTCCAGGAAGTTTACAACTGCAGGAACCCTAGTATCTCCGAAATGCACTCCAACTCAGAGAGCTGGCCAGTCGCCCCTGGGTTTTTGGTCAGAAGAGGATAAAATGCTAACAGTTTGCATTGCTTCAGGGGATCTTTGCATTCATTAGGGTGATTAGGAGCACCTTTCCATTCTGAAACGCTCACTCAGAAACAAAGCACTTGATGCCTCAGCTGGGCTGTAACTGAAAAGCTTGGTTTTTCTGCTTTTCTCAGGCAAAGCCTTTGGGGCTCTCTATAGCTCTTCACCCTTACTCTCCCCAAGCGTTTCCCTCAGGGTACTCTGACCCACTGTCTTTTACTAGCTTGAAGAGACAGAGCTTAGAAGGGGTTTTTAGAAACTTGTTCCTGCCTCCTGCATTGCAGGGAGGATTGTTAAAGCTTGAAAGAACTTAGAGAGGTTTTGCTGTCTTAAGTTTGTTGTTTTCCCTTAGAGCTAATCACGGGTGGTCCCCATACTAATATCTTCAGGTGATTCTAATTTTTGTCCTTCTGAGAAAGTTAAAGGCTTTAGTTTTTAAATAAGAGAGCTTTTGAGAAAGATTAAGGCTTTTTAGAGAGATTTCCCCCCCAAATTTTCCAAGGAAAGTTTTATAGTTTAAGAGAAAGATTTTTTCCCCCCAGGAGAAAGAAAGACCAACTTTTCCCAAAACTTTAACTTTAAACTTTGACTTCTTACACACCCATTTTTGCCTCAGGGAGGCAAAACACGGGAAACCTCACCCTGCCCGGACACGGACGGGATTGACAGATTGATAGCTCTTTCTCAATTTCGGCATAGCACTTTCTCCTGCCGCTTAGACTTAGCATTTCAGCTGTCCCCAGGTCAATAGCTTCCATAGGAAACTTTTTCTTCCCCATAAGCTCAAAGAAGAGCTTTTTTTTACTACCCAAAAAGCCCAGAGAAAGATTTCGCCCCCAGTTTGCATTCATAGCCCCCAAGTTAGAAAATTGAAGAGTTTTTATGTCTAGTTGCCTTACTTATTTTTTTCCTACACAATCTTACACTTCTAAGTTTTTCCTAAACTATATTACTACCCTATACCTTATACTTATTTTTCACAGATAGAAATTGAGAGAGGGATAGAAGATAGAAAATTTTGACAGAAGAGAATTTTGCGCTGCAGCATCGGACATCCTTCCAGTCCGCTTTCCTTTTCTCTCGAGGATAAAATCCCTGCCTCTCAATAAATATATATATATAATATATATTTTTCATAACACTGGCATGCCTTTCCACTGGCAGGGCTGACTCAGCACTTTCACCAAAAACTCTAATAAAACTATTATTTTCCTTTATCTTTAGTCCCTATTACTTTGTCTTTAGTCCCTGTTCATTTGTCTTTAGTCTCCCCTCTTTTTAGTCCCCCTTTTTTTCTTTAGTCCCTTTTTTTTCTTTTTTCTTTAGTCCCTGTTTGGGCGCCATTCTGTGGGGTGTTTACCTACCAACCCCACAGCTCCCCAGAGTTTTCTTGAGCGTGAGCAGCAGGAAATATTAGATAGAAGGATTTATTGCAGAGAATATTGTGGAGAAACAGATAGAAAATAAAGGATAGCCTTGAGAGGGCCTGGAAACTATTCCAATGGGCCCCCAGGGTTTTTATAGAGACGCCAAGGGGTGGAGCAAAAGACCTCCTCCCCCAGCACAGCCAAGTGCAGACCATCTCAGACACCTGCACATAGGCCCGTGGTCCTAATCATCCTCTATGTGGACCTGCTGGGTAAAGCCACTAGGAACCCGAAAATGGGCTCCCACACTCCACCTACACCAGTTGAAAGAATAACAGCCCCAATTAGGACAAGGGCCACCTACACCAGTTGGAAGAACAGACCTACTCTGCTGCCCAATCCCACATACTCCAGCATTCTCCCCATGAACAGCCCTCTCCAGCAACATCAGCATGTCCTATAGGCACAAGTGCCACCCACATCAGTTTGAAGAACAGGCACAGGCAAAACCTATACCAGTTGGAAGAACAGACTCCATAGGCATATGTAAAGCTCACACCAGCCAGAGGAACTGAACAGTATGCTGGATCTAGGCACCCAAACCCTCACAAACCTCAGCTGAGACAACCCCACTCAACCTGACAAGCAGCCAATCCAAGATCCTTGGCCATCCAGGCCAAAACACAATTAAAGAAACACACAATAAAGGAACAAAAAACCCATCCAACATAACAAGAATCAACACCTGTCCATATAACTATCCCAAACACAGATGGGTATTCAGTAGAATAAGAATATATTCAACAACATAAAGATCAATATGGTACACCATAATCTAGTGATTCTATAGCAGCAAGACAAGAATATCCCAATGTAGATGAAGCAGAAGAAAATGACCTTAAAAATCTTCATAAATTCTTCATAAAAGAAAAACATAGGGGCCCTTAAAGAGGAAATGAAAAATTTTATTAGAGAAATTGAGGAAAAGACAAATAAAAAATGAGAAGAAATCAATAAATCCCTTTTAAAAAGGCCAAGATAAAACAATCAAACAGGTAAAGGAAAGAGTTCAAGACGTGAAAATTGAAATAGAGGCAATAAAGAAAATACAGTCTGAGGAATTCTGGAAATGGAAAATCTGGGTGGGTAAGCATAAAAAGTACATGTGAAAGCATCACCAACAAAATACAAGAGATGGAAGACAGAATCTCAGGTGCTGAAGATATAATAGAGGAAATAGATTCATCAATCAAAGAAAATGCTAAATGCAACAAATTCTTAACATAAAACATTCAGGGAATCTGGGACACCATAAAAAGACCAAACCTAAGAACAATAAGCATGGTAGAAGAAGAAGAATTTCAGCTTAAAGGCACAGAAAACACATTCAGAAAAATCATAGAAGAAAACTTGTCCAACCTACAGGACATGCCGATAAAGGTACAAGAAGCTTACAGGACACTGAATAGACTGGACCACCCAAAAAAGTCCCCATTGACACATAATAGTCAGAACATTTAATATACAGAATAAAGAAAGAATATTAAGAGCAGCAAAGTGAAAAGGCCAAGTAACATATAAAGGCAGACTTATTATAATTACACTGACTTCTCAATGAAGACTCTGAAAGCCAGAAAGTCCTGGAAAGATGTTTTGCAGACATTAAGATATGGTAGCCCATGCTACTATTCCCAGAAAACTTTCAATTATCATAGACAGAGAAAACAAGATATTCCATGTCAAAACCAGATTTGAAAAAAACACCTATCTACAAATCCAGCCAGACAGAAAATAATAGAAGGAAAACTCCAACCCAAGGAAGTTAACTGCTCCCAGGAAAACACAGGCAATAGATAATCTCACACCTGCAAAACCCAAACACATACACTACCACCACCACAAAAAAAAAACAAGAAATAACAGGATTAACAATCACTGGTCATTAATATCTCTTAATATCAATGGACTCAATTCACCTATAAAAAGACACAGGCTAACATAATGGATATGAAAACAGGATCCATTTTTCTGCTGCATACAAGAAATACACTTCAACTTCAAAGACAGAGTAAAGGGTTGGAAAATGATTTTACAATCTAATGGACCCAAGAAACCAGTTGGTATAACTATCCTAGTATCTAACAAAATAGACATCAAACAAAAATTCATCAAAAGAGATGGAGAAGGACATTTCACATTTGTCCCAGAAAAAATCCATCAAGATGAAGTCTCAATTCTAAATATGTGTGGCCTAAATACAAGGGTACTCATATTTCTAAAAGAAACATTACTGAAGCTTAAAGCACATATCCCCACACACTAATAGTGGGAGATTTCAACACCCCACTCTCACTAATGGATAGATCTGCCAGACAGAAACTTAATGGAGAAATAAGGGAACTAACAGATATTATGACTCAAATGGACTTAACAGATATCTATAGAACATTTCATGTAAACACAAAAGAATATAACTTCTTCTCAGCACTTTATGGAACCCTGTAAAACTGACTTCATACTTGGTCACAAGGAAAATCTCAAAAGACACCCCCCAAAAATTGGATAACCACCTGTATCTTACCGGATCACCAAGGCTTAAAGTTAGACAGTAACACAGATTACAGAAAGCCTACAATCTCATGGAAACTGAATAATGCTCAACTGAATCACCACTACGTCAAGGAAGAAATAAAGAAAGAAATTAAAGACTTCCTATAACTCAAGGAAAAAGAATACACAACATACCCAAACACATGGGGCACAATAAAAACAGTGCTAAGAGGAAAGTTCATAGCACTAAATGCCCACATAAAGAAGTTGGAGAAATCTCACACTAGTGACTTAACAGCACACCTGAAAGCTCTAGAACAAAAAGAAGCCAACTCACCCAGGAGGAGTAGATGGCAGGAAATAATCAAACTAAGGGCTGAAATCAATAGAAATAGAAATAGAAACAAAGAGAACAATACAAAGAATCAATGAAACAAAGAGTTGGTTCTTTGGGAAAATCAACAAGATAGACAAGCCCTTACACAACCTAACCAAAAGGCAGAGAGGGAATATGAAAATTAATAAAATCTGAAATGAAAAGGGGGACATAACAACAGACACTGAGGTAAATTCAGAGAACCATCAGGTCATACTTCAAAAGCCTGTACTCCACAAAATTGGAAAATCTAAAAGAAATGGACAGTTTTCCGCATAGGTACCATATACCAAAATTAAATCATGACAACATAAACAATGTAAATAGACCTATAACCCCTAAGGAAACAGAAGTAGTCATCAAAAGTCTTCCAACAGAAAAAAGCCCAGGGCCAGATGGTTTCAGTGATGAATTCTACCAGAATTTCAGAGAAGAGCTAATACCAATACTCCTCAAATTGTTCTATATAATAGAAACAGAAGAAATATTGCCAAATTCTTTTTACGAGGCTACAGTTACCCTGATACCCAAACCACACAAAGATGCAACAAAGAAAGAGAATTACAGACTAATCTCCCTCACAAACATTGATGCAAAAATAATCAACAAAATACAGGCAAACCTAATCCAAGAACACACAAAAAAAATCATCCACCATGATCAAGTAGGCTTCATCCCAGAGATGTAGGGATGGTTCAACACATAAAAATCAGTCAATGTAATCCACCATACAAGCAAACTGAAAAAAAAAAATCCCACATGATCATGTCATTAGATAATGAAAAAGCCTTTGAAAAATCCAACACCCCTTTGTGATTAAGGTCTTTGAGAAATTAGGGATACAAGAAACATACCTAAACATAATAAAGGCTGTAGCTAGAGTTTTCCTGCCTTAAACAGTCAACACAAATCTTTGTCACCCGCCAGTCCCACAGCCACTCAGACCCAACCAAGCAAACACAGAGACTTATATTGCATACAAACTGTATGGCCATGGCAGACTTCTTGCTAACTGTTCTTATAGCTTAAATTAATTCATTTCCATAAATCTATACCTTGCCACGTGGCTCGTGGCTTACCGGCATCTTCACATGCTGCTTGTCATGGCGGCAGCTGGCAGTGACTCCTTCCACCTTCCTGTTCTTTCTTTTCTCCTTTCTGTTAGTCCCGCCTATACTTCCTGCCTAGCTACTGGCCAAATAGTGTTTTATTTATTGACCAATCAGAGTAATTTGACATACAGACCATCCCACAGCAAAAGGCTATATACACAAAGCCAACAGCCATCAAATTAAATGGAGAGAAACTCAAAGTAATTCCATTAAAACCAGGAATAAGACAAGGCTGCCCACTCTACCCATATCTATTCAATATAGAACTCTAAGTTCTAGCTAGATCAATCAGACAAAAGCTAAGATCAAGGAGATACAAATTAGAAACGAAGAAGTTAAATATTTACTATTTGCAGATGATATGATAGTCTATATAAGTGACCAAAAAACTCTGCCAGGGAAATCCTACAGCTGATAAACATATTCAGTAATGTGGTGGGATACAATATTAACTAAAAAAAAAAAGTCAGTAACCCACCTGTACACAAATGATAAATGCACAGAGAGATATCAGAGAAACATCACCCTTTACAATAGCCATAAACAATATAAAATATTTTGGGGTAACTCTAACCAATTAAGTCAAAAACCTATATGACAGGAACTTTAAGTCTTTAAAGAAAGAAATTGAAAATGGGGGTGAGGGTTTGGGGGTGTGGGGGTGTGGGGGTGTGTGGGGGGGCGGTGGAGGGTGGTACACACCTTTAATCCCAGCACTCCGGAAGCAGAGCCAGGCGGATCTCTGTGAGTTTGAGGCCAGCATGGTCTACAGAGTGAGATCCAGGACAGGCACCAAAACTACACAGAGAAACCCTATCTTAAAAAACCAAAAATAAAATAAAAGAAAAGAAAAATAAAGAAAGAAATTGAAGAAGATATCAGAAAATGGAAAGATCTCCTATACTCATGGATAGATGGGATTAACATAGTAAAAATGACAATCTTACCAAAAGCAATCTACAAATTCAATGCAATCCCCATCAAAATCCCAACAAAATTCTTCACAAATCTCAAATGAGCAATACTGAACTTTTGTAGCTAGAGTTTTCCTGCCTGTCCCACAGTCAAGACAAATCTCTCTCTCTCTCACCTGGCAGTCTCGCAGCTGCTCAGACCCAAACAAGTAAACACAGAGACTTATATTATTTATAAACTGTATGGCTGTGGCAGGCTTCTAGCTAGCTGTTCTTATATCTTAAATTAAACCATTTCTATTAATCTATAAGTTGCCACGTGGCTCATGACTTACCGGTATCTTAACATCTTCTCATGGTGGCAACTGGCAGCATCTCTCTGCCTCAGCCTTCCACTTCCCCAAATTCTCTTTTCTCCTTTTCCCACCTATTCTTCCTGCTGGCTACTGGCAATCAGTGTTTTATTTATTAAACAATCAGAGCAACACATTTAACATACAGAACATCCCACAGCAAACTTTATATGGAAAAACAAAAGCCCAGGATAGTTTAAACACTCCTGTATAGTATAGAAACTACTGGAGGTATCAACATCACTGACTTCAAGCTCTCCAATATAACTATAGTAATAAAGAGTTTGGTATTGGCATAAAAATAGATATGAGGACTAATGGAATCGAATCAAGGACCCTGTCATAAATTTGCACACCTATGAACACCTGATTTTTGACAAAGAAGCCAAAAATACAATGGAAAAAAGAAAGCATTTTCAACAAATGTTGCTGGCATAACTGGATGGCAAAGTGTAGAAGAATGAATATAGATCCATATCAATTGCCCTGCACAAAACTCAAGTCCAGGTGGATCCAAGACCTCAACATAAATCCAGTTACCCTGAGCCTGATAGAAGAGAAAGTGGGAAGTAGCCTTGATGAATTGACACAAGAGACAACTTCCTAAATATAACACCAGTAGCATAGACACTGAGATTGACAATAAATGAGACCTCCTGAAACTGAAAACCTTCTGAAAGGCAAAGAATATCATCATTAAGACAAAATGGAAGGCTACAGAATGGGAAAAAGATCTTCACTAACCCCACATCTGACAGAGAGGGCTGATCTCCAAAATATATACAGAACTCAATAAACTATACATCCAAATACTAAATAATCCAATTAAAAATGTGATACAGATTTAAAGAGAGAATTCTCAACCAAAGAATCTCAAATGGCTGACATACACTTAAAGAACTCTTCAACATCCCTAGCCATCAGGGAAATGCACATCAAATGACTCTGAGACACCATCTTATACATATCAGAATGGTTAAGATCGCAAATACTAATGATAGCATATGTTGGAGAGGATGTGGAGTAAGGGAACACTCCCTCCACTGCTGGTGGGAGTGCAAACTTGTACAGCCACTTGGATATTGGTATGGCAGTTTCTCAGAAAATTGGGAATCAATCTATCTCAAGACCCAGCTATATCAATCTTGGGCATATACCCAAGGCATCATACCACAAGGATGGTTGCTCAATTATGTTTATAGCAGCATTATTTGTAATAGCCAGAACCTAGAAACAACCTAGATGCCCCTCAACTGAATAATGGATAAAGAAAATGTGGTACATATATACAATGAAGTATTACTCAGCAGTTAAAAAAAAAGACATCTTGAAATTTGCAAGCAAATGCATGAAAGTATAAAAAAAATCATCCTGAGTGAGATAACTGAGACCCAGAAAGACAAACATGATATGTACTCACTTATAATTAGATATTAGCTGTAAACAAAGTATAATCAGCCTCAATTCACAGCCCCAGAAAGGCTGGATTAACCATGATGACTCCAAGATGGACTCATGGATGACCCTGGGAAGGGAAAATAGATGAGATCTCCTCTGCAAACTGGAAGTAGAGGGTGGGTAGAGGGGAGGGGATAGGGGATGGGAACATGAGGGATCTGAATGGTCTAGTTGGGGGAGGGTGGGGAAGGAGAGCAGTGAAAGCGATATCTTGATAGAGGGGGCTATTATGGGGTTAGGGAGAAATCTGGTGCCACAGAAACTCCCAGGAATCCACAAAGACTATTGGGAGCTGGTGGTAGAAAAAGGGCATGGGAGTATACAGCAGGTGACAACTAATGTTCAATAGGTCAACCTTTCAGAACCAAGGGTTATGGTAGAGAAATCATCATTCAAGGCATTTTGGAATTACTGCTTTTTGATAGAATTGGCTGTTTCTTGTTGTAAACTTCTTATACGCTTACACTATGATATCTCCCCATTACCATGTATTTTCATATAATGTGTATATGCAACCTCATGTTTACATTTCAGTCTCATGGGCAACTAAATCTGTGGGTGGCCAGGAAGATGACTTTTCATTTAGGGGTATAATTTTGATATATAGAAAATATACTCGCCCCCCTCTCCCCTTCCCCCCACCACTTCGACTGCTGGCCCCTAGGAACCCCAGCCTTACCTTTTGCTGGGTCAGGAATTCCAGAAGGAAAAGCAAAAAGGGCATTGTTGCAGCATCCGGCAGTGAGACCAAGGATGAGGACAGCATGGATATTCCAATGGGCCTTTCCTCTTCTGGGGCCTCTGGCAAGAGAAGGAAGAGAGGCAATCTGCTCAAGGAGTCTGTTCAGATTCTGCGGGACTTGCTGTATGAACATCCCTCCAAGAAAGCACTGCTCTCCCAGCAGACACCCTGTCCACACGGCAGGCCCCTCCCAGACATGCTGAGAAAGGATGGTAAAGATCCAAATCAGTTCACGATTTTCCGCCGTGGGGCCAAGATTTCAGAAACTAGCTCTGTGGAAGCTGCGATGGGCATCAAAAACTTCATTCCAACTCTAGATGAGAGCCCATTTCATTCCTGCACAGCTGGACCAAACCCAAACCTAGGGAGGCCAGTGTCTCCCAAGCCTTCCCTGGGATTCATTCTGGCTTGCCCATCAGTGATCTGCCATACCACTGTGACTTCATTGAAAGATGGGCCCTTCTCTCTCTGCCAGCCGGTCGGTGTGGGACAGAGCACAGAACAGTAAATTTACAGACAACTTTACGCCAATTTACGCCAGCAACTTTACAGACACCTCTCTCATGCACTCAGAAGACGCTTGCAAATTTGGACTGAATCCAAACCCTTAGAGTGGTCTTTTCTATCTTTTTTTTTTAATTTTATTTTATTTTACAATACTATTCAGTTCTACATAACAGCCACCGATTCCCTTGTTCTCTCCCTTCCTGTCCCCCTCCCCTTCCCCCGAGCCCACCCCCCATTCCTATCTCCTCCAGATCAAGGTCTCCCTCGAGGACTGAGATCGACGTGATAGACTCAGTCCAGGTAGGTCCAGTCCCCTCCTCCCAGATTGAGCCAAGTGTCCCTGTATAAGTCCCAGGTTTCAAACAGCTAACTCATGCAACGAGCCCAGGACCTGGTACCACTGCCTAGATGCATCCCAAACAGATCAAGCCAACCGACTGTATTACCTATTCAGAGGGCCAGATCCATTTGGGGGCCCCTCAGTCTTTGGTTCATAGTTCATGTGTTTCCATTCTTTTGGCTATTTGTCCCTGTGCTTTATCCAACCTTGGTTTCAACAATTCTTGCTCATATAAACCCTCTTCTTTCTCACTAATTAGACTCCCAGCAGTCCACCAGGGGCCTAGCTGTGGATGTCTGCATCCAGATTCCTCAGTCCTTGGATGGGGTTTCTGGCACAACTATTAGGGTGTTTGACCATCCCATCACCAGAGTAGGTCAGTCCCGGCTGTCTATCGACCATTGCCAGCAGTCTTTTGTGGGGGTATCTTTGTGGATTTCTGTGGGCCTCTTTAGCACTTTGTTTCTTCCTTTTCTCATGTGGTCTTCATTACCATGGTCTCCTATTCCTTGTTCTCCCTCTCTTTTTTTTTTTTTTTTTTTTTTTTGATCCAGCCGGGAACTCCTGCTCTCTTTCCCTCAACCCTCACCCTTCATTGCTCCCACTCATGTCCAGGCTGTTCATGCAGATCTCATCCATTTCTCCATCATTGGGTGATCTCCGTGTCTTTTTTTGGGGTCCCGTTTTCCAGGTAGCCTCACTGGTGATGTGAGTAGCAGTCCAGTCATCCTTGTTCCACATCTAGTATCCTCCTATGAGTGAGTACATACCATATTTGTCTTTCTGAGTCTGGGTTACCTCACTCAGGATGATTTTTTCTAGATCCATCCATTTGCCTGCAAACCTCATGATGTCATTGTTTTTCTCTGCTGAATAGTATTCCATTGTGAATATGTGCCATACTTTATTTATCTATTCTTCAGTTGAAGGGCATCTAGGTTGTTTCCAGGTTTTGGCTATTACAAACAATGCTGATATGAACATAGCTGAGCAAGTGCTCTTGTGGTATGATTGAGCATTTCTTGGGTATATGCCCAAGAGTGGTATAGCTGGATCTTGGGGGAGATTGATTCCCAATTTTCTAAGAAAGCACCATATTGATTTCCAAAGTGGTTGTACAAGCTTGCATTCCCACCAGCAGTGGAGGAGAGTTCCCCTAGTTCCACATCCTCTCCATCATAAAGTGTCTTCAGTGCTTTTGATCTTAGCCATTCTGACAGGCGTACGGTGGTATCTCAGAGTTGTTTTGATTTGCATTTCCCTGATGATTAGGGATGTTGAGCAATTCCTTAACTGTCTTTCAGCCATTTGAGTTTCCTCTGTTGAGAATTTTCTGTTCTCAATTGGACTGTTGGTCGTTTTGATGTCTAATTTCTTGAGTTCCTTATATATTCTGGATATCAGTCCTCTGTCAGATGTGGGGTTGGTGAAGATCTTTTCCATTCTGTAGGCTGTCTCTTTGCCTTGTTGACTGTATCCGTTTCTCTACAAAAGCTTCTCAGTTGCAAGAGGTCCCATTGATTGTTTGTTTCTCTTAGTGTCTGTGCTACTGGTGTTATATTTAGGAAGTGATCTCCTATGCCAATGCATTCAAGACCACTTCCTACTTTCTCTTCTAGCAGGTTCAGAGTAGCTGGATTTATGTTGAGGTCCTTGATCCACTTAGACTTAAGTTTTGTGCACGGTGACAGATATGGATCTATTTGCAGCCTTCTACACATTGATATTCAGTTATGCCAGCACCATTTGTTGAAGATGCTTTCTTTTTTCCATTGTACAGTTTTGGCTTCTTAGTCAAAAATTATGTGTTCATAGGTGTGTGGGTTAATGTCAGGGTCTTCAATTCGATTCCATTGGTCCATATGTCAGTTTTTATGCCAATACCAAGCTGTTTTTATTACTGTAGCTCTATAGTAGAGCTTGAAGTCAGGGATTGTGATGCCTCCAGTGGTTGTTTTATTGTACAGGATTCTTTTGGCTGTCCTGGGTTTTTTTGTTTTTTCATATGAAGTTGAGTATTCTTCTTTCCAGGTCTGTGAAGAATTGTGTTGGGATTTCGATGGGTATTGCATTGATTCTGTAGATTGCTTTTGGTAAAATTGCCATTTTTACTATTTTGGTCATGCCTATCCATGAGCATGGGAGATCTTTCCATTTTCTGACATCTTCTTCAATTTCTTTTTTTTAGGGACTTACGTGGCTGAGTCAGAGGAAGAATAACAAAAAAACAGATGCAACAAACGGCCACCATTCTTCCAAAAAGAATGGCTCTAGAGGCATGGTAATAAATGGCTATGAAGTTGATGAAGAAGGCAGTGCCACACACCATAGCGGGAATGAGGAATGCCCCAATGAACATCTGCTTTATCCATCTCCTTCCTCCTTGTCTAGCATACAGACTTCCTCCAAAATACCCGTTCACCGGAGATGTAGCAGCATAGACAAATATGGCTGTACTGAGCATTGATCCCCTCTCTGTATATAAATCCTCTATCATGGCAACAATAATAACAATGAGAGACACAGCAAATATCTGACATCCAGAACCAATGAGAGAAGAAAATATCAGAGGGTGACTTGACCGTCTAAACACATCTCCATGCACTTGCTTCCATCCATATTCATCTCCTAGGTCTCTGTCCATGTCATCCATTTCTTCTTCTTTACTGTGTTGAGCATAATCCTTTCTCATTAAAATCATTGAAACTAAATCCACTAAGAAGATCACCATCATGAAGGAATTGAAAATTGAAAACCAGTGAATCCTATGTTGAAAAAAGAATGGATCAAGATATTTGTCGAATCGATCTTCAAATTTTACATCTGATTTTTTCCATTTACTGAATATGACATCTGTATTTTAGTATTTGGAACCAATTTGACCTTTCCTTCACTGGTTAGATTAACATCAACAATTCGATATCCATTAAAGCCTATTTCAAATTTTTTGTAGGTCCAAAGATAGTAATCTTCCCCATTTTCATCTGCTTCACCAACAATACCCCATATTGGTAAGTCAAAAGTTCTTGTCATATAGGTCCTTCACTTGCTTGGTTAGTGTTACCCCAAAGTATTTTATGTCATTTGTAGCTATTGTAAAGGGTGATGTATCTCTGATTTCCTTCTCACCTTCTTTGTCCATTGTATATAGGAGGGCTACTGACTTTTTTGAGTTGATCTTGTATCCTGCTATGTCACTGAAGGTGTTTATAAGCTTTATCAGTTCCTGGGTGGAATCTTTGGGGTCACTCAAGTATACTATCATGTCATCTGCAAATAGGGAAAGCTTGACTTCTTCCTTTCCAATTTGTATCCCCTTAATCTCCTTATGCTATCTTATTGCTCTGGCTAGAATTTCAAGTACTATATTGAATAAGTATGGGGAGAGCAGACAGCCTTGCCTCGTTTCTGATTTTAGTGGAATTGCTTTGAGTTTCTCTCCATTTAATTTGATGTTGACTGTTGGCTTGCTGTAAATTGCCTTTATTATGTTTAGGTATGTTCGCTGTATTCCTGATTGCTCCAAGAATTTTATCATGAAGGGGTATTGGATTTTGTCAAATGCCTTTTCTGCATCTAGTGAGATGATCATGTGTTTTTTTTTCTTTGAGTTTGTTTATATGGTGTATTACATTGACAGACTTTCGTATGTTGAACCACCCTTGCATTCCTGGGATGAAGCCTACATGATCATGGTGAATAATTGTTCTGATGTGTTATTGGAGTCTGTTTGCCAGTATTTTATTGAGTATTTTTGCATCATGTTCATGAGGGAGATTGGTCTGTAGTTCTCTTCCTTTGTTGTATCCTTGTTTGGTTTAGGAATCAGGATAATTGTAGCCTCATAGAAGAAGTTTGGTAATGTTCCTTCTGTTTTATTATGTGGAACAGTTTAGAGAGTATTGTTATTAACTTTTCTTTGAAGATCTGGTAGAATTCTATGCTGAAACCATCTGGTCCTGGGCTTTTTTTGGTTGGGAGAATTTTAATGACTGTTTCTATTTCCTTAGGGGTTATTGGACTATTTAAATAATTTATCTGGTCTTGATTTAACTTAGGTATGTGGTACCTACCCAGAAAATTGTCCATTTCTTTTAGGTTTTCCAGTTTCCTGGAGTAGAGGTTTTTGAAATATGACCTGATAATTCTCTGGATTTCCTCAATGTCTGTTGTTATGTCCCCCTTTTCATTTCTGATTTTGTTGATTTGGATTCTCTCTCTGTGTCTTTTGTTTAGTTTGGATAAGGGCTTATCTATCTTGTTGATTTTCTCAAAGAACCAACTCTTTGTTTCATTAATTTTTTGTATTATTCTCTTAGTTTCTAATTTATTAATTTCACCTCTCACTTTGATAATTTCCTGGTGTCTATTCTTCCTGGGAGAATTTGCTTCTTCTTGTTCTAGAGCTTTCAGGTGTGCTCTTAAGTCACTAGTGTGAGATTTCTCCAACTTCTTTATGTGGGCATTTAGTGCTATGAATTTCCCTCTTAGCACTGCTTTCATTGTGTCCCATAAGTTTGGGTATGTGGTATCTTCATTTTCGTTGATCTCTAGGAAGTCTTTAATTTCTTTCTTTATTTCTTCCTTAACCCATTGGTGATTCAGTTGAGCATTATTTAGTTTCCATGAGATTGTAGGTTTTCTGTAGTTTTTGTTTTTGTTGAAATCTAACTTTAAACCATGGTGGTCTGATAGAACACAGGAGGTTATTCCAATTGTTTTTATATCTGTTGAGATTTGCTTTGTGGCCAAGTATGTGGTCGATTTTAGAGAAAGTTCCATTGGGTGCCGAGAAGAAGTTATATTCTTTTTTGTTAGGATGGAATGTTCTGTAGATATCTATTAGGTCCATTTGGGTCATGACATCAGTTAAGTCCTTTATTTCTCTGTTAAGTTTCGATTTGGGAAATCTGTCCAGTGGTGAAAGTGGGGTGTTGAGATCTCCCACTATTAATGTGTGGTGTTTAATATGTGGTTTAAGTTTTAGTAATGTTTCTTTTACATATGTGCGTGCCCTTGTGTTTGGGGCATAAATGTTCAGAATTGAAACTTCATCTTGGTGGATCTTTCCTGTAATGAGTATGTAATGCTCTTCTTGATCTCTTTTGATTGATTTTAGTTTAAAGTCTATGGATGGCTATACCTGCTTGTTTCTTAAGACCATTTGATTGGAAAGTCTTTTCCCAGCCTTTTATTCTTAGGTAGTGTCTGTTTGAGTTGGAGATGTGTTTCTTGTATGCAACAGAAAGATGGGTCCTGCTTTCGTATCCATTCTGTAAGTCTATGTCTTTTTATAGGTGAATTAAGTCAGTTGATATTAAGGGATATTAATAACCAGTGATTGTTCATCCCTGTTATTTTTGGTGGTAGTGTGTGGGTACTTCTCTTCTTTGGGGTTACTGCTGTGGCTTTATCTATTGTCTGTGTTTTCAAGTGTGTATCTGACTTCCTTCGGTTGGAATTTTCCTTCTAGTGCTTTCTGTAGGGCTGGGTTTGTGGATAGGTATTGTTTAAATCTGGCTTTGTCTTGGAATGTCTTGTTCATTCCGTCTATGCTGATTGAAAGTTTTGCTGGGTATATTAGTCTGGGCTGACATCCATGGTCTCTTAGTGTCTGCATTACATCTGTCCAGGACCTTCTGGCTTTCAAAGTCTCCATTGAGAAATTGGGTGTTATTCTGATGGGTTTGCCTTTATAGGTCACTTGACCTTTTTCCTTTGCTACTCTTAATATTCTTTCTTTATTCTGTACGTTTAGTTGTTTAATTATTATGTGTCGAGGGGACTTTTTTGGGGGGTCTAGTCTGTTTGGTGTTCTATAGGCTTCTTGTATCTTCATAGGCATTTATTTCTTTAAGTTGGGAAAGTTTTCTTCTATGATTTTGTTGAATATATTTTCTGTGCCTTTGAGTTGGTATTCTTCTCCTTCTTCTATCCCTATAATTCATAGGTTTGGTCTTTTCATGGTGTCCTAAATTTTTTGGACATTTTGGCTCATGACTTTGTTGGCTTTAGTGTTTTCTTTGACTGATGAATCTATTTCTTCTACTGTATCTTCAATGCCAGAGATCTTCTCTTCCATCTCTTGCATTCTGTTGGTTATACTTGCATCTGAGGTTCCCGATCTTTTACTCAGATTTTCTATTTCCAGCATTCTCTCTGTTTGTGTCTTCTTTATTTTTTTCTGTTTTCCTTTTTCAGGTCTTGGACTGTTTCCTTTATTTGTTTCATTGCTTTTTCATGATTTTCTTTCAGTACTTTATTGTTTTCTTCCAGGATTTTTATTGTTTTCTTCTAATTTGTTTGCCATTTCTTCTAGTTGTTTACAGTGTTCTTCCCATTTTTCTTTGTCTTTTCCTCTACACAAGCCTCTACCTTCTTCATAATGTTATCCATAAGGCTGTTTTCTTCTACTTCTTCCAAATTTGATGTTCAGGTCTAGATGTTGGAGGCGGGCTAGGTTCTGGTGATGCTGTATTGCTCTTCATTTTGTTGTATGTACTTCTGCCTTGATGTCTGCCCATCTCCTTGTGGTTCGTTCTTGGTCTTATCAGTGCACTTGGTTCAGACAGAGCTAACAGATTCAGGAAGTCTCTCTCTCTTGTCCAGATGGGAGCTCTCTTGTCCAAATGGGAACTCCGGGGCACGATGGAAGTTTTTATCTGGATGGGAAGTCTGGGGCAGGATGGGAGCTTTTGCACAGACAGGAAGTCTGGGGTAGGATGTGTGCTCTTGTCCAGAAGGGAAGTCCAGGGCAGGATGGGAGCTCTTGTCCAGAAAGGAAGTCCAGGGCAGGATGGGAGCTGGGGGCCAGTCTCTAAGTCCCACGAAGTGTCTGGGGTCTCGGGCAGATGGCCATTGGGGTAGGGCGTGGAGATTGCAGGGGCTGCTAGAGGGCTTGGAATAGGGGATCCTTCCCGGTGGGGCTAGAAGGGGACCTGCCAGGTGGCCAGAACCTGGGGCCAAGTTGGGCAGGTCTTCCTGGAGTGGCTGGTGTCCAGGGATGGGGTCCTGGCTGAGACCGGATACTCACCTCTGGTCCAGAAGGGAAGTCAGGGGAGAGTGGTCTTTTCAACACTCCTTCCCCTACTCTGGCGGACCTCTACCAGGATTTTAGCAGATTCCAGCTTCTAGTGGATGTTGCACTCAAAAGGGGGTGGGAGTGGGAGTGGGAGTCGGCAAAGATGGAGCTTCAGGCCAAACTCATAGCTTAACCCCTTTTCAGACAAAACAGTGCTCCAAAATATGGTACTGATTGTCAGGGTGATGGCAAGAGATACATTATTTTGTATATTTCGCTGTTAATATTTGCACATGGGATTGCTCAAATGAAGCTTCCTGTTACAGAGATATTTTCAATGGAACACAGTCATTTCAAGAACTACAAACTAAAGCTACTGTAGAAACAAAGGGTTTTCTTTTTAAAATGTTTTTTGGTAGAATTTTTATAATGTGAGATGGTTCCCAATATCATGTGATCTTCTCCCCACTCCTTTTTTTGAGTTTTTTTTCAGACTGTGCAATACTTAGAAGCTGTAGTATCTTTCTATTTCCATGGGAACAGGATGCCCACATACAGTCTAATGAACAAACATTCAGTTTTTTTTTTTTAGATTCAAGCAAGTATGAATCTAATTGTTAGATATCTTTTTTCATGATGTTATAAAGTATTTTCTTTAAAAGAAGGGAAAATATGCTAGGATATGCTTTATAGACAGACATATTTTCCCATAATATGATAGACACTTAAAGCCTCCTTTGTTCCCTTTGCTCACAGTGACTCATGAAATAATCTCTCCTCAGTATAACACAAACTGCACACATTTAGCTCAGTTTTACTTCAGAGCAAGTTTAAACTAGACTAAAGGGCTTTGTAAAACATTACAGTTATGCAAAAGGTCAAAGTTACAGGTGTCTCACCAAGGCTACTAACACAATATACCCTAAGAAAAGCCTGCCACTTCTTTGCTTGCCAAGTTTGCTGATGAAAAACAAACAAAATAAAACCCATATGTTTCAGAGTTTGTCGCACTGGGCACAGCACCTCCTCCCTCTGGTCCTGAGACCTTGGAACCTTGCATTACCATGGTAATGTCACTGCTCCTTATTGTCTATTTTAGGAAGACAATGACCTCGAGGGTTTTGAAACTTCTCAGGATTGCAAGGAGTCTCCAGTGAGAAATGTAAGGAATCAGGCAAGAGAGGAGCTAAGAATGAGAACTGAAAAGAAGTTGTAGACTTAGAAAAGCAGTAGAACAAAGAGAGAACGGTAGAGATCAGAAAGCTTACTTAGAATAATAAAGTGATGGACTAAAAGAGCATGGTGTGTATAGATTTATTTGATATCCTTAAGATTAGAATCCTGCTGCTTGTAAGTGCCTTCTTTGGACTCTGGGAGAAAGTTTTTCAGGGCAGGCACCCAAAAAGCTTTTGATAAAGGACAAGCCCAGCTAAGACTCCTAGCAATAGTGGAGAGAGTGCCTGAACTGGCCGTCTTCTGTAATCAGATGGTGGCTACCATAAATGTCATCATAGAACCTACATCCACTAACTGATGGAAGCAGACGTAGAGATCCACAGCCAAGAATTGGGCAGAGCTCCAGGACTCCAGTTGAAGAGAGGGAAGAGGAATTATATGAACAAGGGCATCAAGATCAGAAGGGGAAACCCACAGAGATAGCTGACTCAAGCTAGTTGGAGTACAGAGCCTGTATGGGACCAACCTAGACCCTCTGCCTGTGTGTGACAGTTGTGTGTCTTGATCTGTTTGTGGGGCCCATGGCTATGGATCAGGCCCTGTCTGTGTTGCCTGAGCTGGCTTTTTGGAATCTATTCCCTATGGTGGGATGCCTTGCTCAGTATTGATGCAGTGGAGAGGAGTTTGGTCTTGCCTCAACTTGGTATGCCATGTTTTGTTGATTCCAATGGCAGGCCTTACCCATTCTGAATTGAGAAAGAGGTGTGGATGTGGGGGAGGGGTAGGATGGATGTGGGGGTAGGGAACAGGAAGAGAGGAAGGAGGAGAAACTGTGGTTGATATGTAAAGTGAATAAAAACATTTTAAAAAGATACTTTTGTGGGGAGTGAAAACTCACACTTCTCATGATACTGAACAGATCTGGTGGCCTTCCATTCTCATATCTTGTTTTAGAGTTTTAAATGAAAGTACTTTCTATTCTCAAACTGAGTGATATCTTTAGTTCTTTAGGTTTTTCTCTCATGCTGCTTCAAGTGTATTCTTTTATGGAGTCCTATCCTCTGGGTGTAGTATGGCCATTCCTTCCTGAACTCTCAACAGCACAATTACCATGTCATACTCACAAGATTGGGCCTATTCATGTTTCTACATGGACAGGCTCAGGAGGATCCTGCTCTCGCAGGGGAGAGTTTTTTTTAGTAGTGTAGCTGTTTATAAGTTACCTCTGCCCTTGTAAGGAACTCACTGTCCATGCTCCTATAAGTAACCCCAGTTAAGCTCACTGGTTTACTGAGCTAGATGGGTGGAATTTATTATTATTATTATTAGTAGTAGTATTTTGATCTGTCACTGGTGCACTATCTGGGATAAACAGATGTTTATTCACCTCTCCACAGGAAAAGTCAATGCTATATCCATTCCTGGAAACATAGATACCACTCTGGAGCTTGTCTGAAATCTAGAAAGCCAGTTCTTACACCAGACCTACCAGAGGATGCCCATGATATTCATATGCTTGCTGCAGTCTGAGAAGATTCTCAATGGGAAGCCAGTGATTTTCTTGTTTTAGGTCAGAGACAAATACTAACAAAACTATCAGACAGATAAAAGCCATTGCTTAGAGAAAGTATTCACCTACTTCAAGCTCTTTCATGTATCATAGACTCTTTCAATGATAAGAGAAACTAGAATGCATATAACTCTCCAGTGTGGCTCTCTAACATTGTTCCCAAGCAGCTAGCAGCCAGACAGCAAGGCATTAGATTTCTTACCCATGCACTACCTCTATGAATGTGTGTAAAGACAGTTTCTTACTGTTTAGTTCTCTGTTCTTCTTGAAACACCATTATACTCAGTGTCAGACCAATGTCAAGTATGTTTTCCTTTTCATGTTGGCACATAATATCTGTGAAGCACTTTTGAACTTTGGTTTTTGTTTTTCAGTAACCTTGGTTAGGCAGCAGAGCAGACATCCTTGCGTGTAAGTCAAGAACTAAGTTCTTTGAGATTCAGAGATGTCAAGTAAAAGCACAAGGCTATGCCAACTTTGTTGCTACCTTTATTTGTAGAGAGAGCAGATTCTCCATTGGGGCTGATTTGCCTTTCAGGTGCCTGGGAGAGCCTTTATTAGAAGATTGACAGGGTCTATATTTATCATGTAAGAATCTGACAGAGACACCAAAGACACAGTTAGAACACAGTGTCTAAATACCAGGTCCCCTAAGCCTCAGGCTGCGTGTCATATGCTCTTGGACACAGAGAACTTTCAGCACACTGAAGTGCTAGCTGGTCCTTCTCACCAACCCAGGCTCTGCTAAACCAGAATACCTGATGTGCTCAGAACTTGTTTGAGCAACCTGTCCACTCTGCTCTCTCAGCGTGCTTCATGTCCTCTCTCATTTTATAATACATGATTTCTTCCTACCCATGGCTCTTTCCCAGGTCCATGTATTTTACCTATTTTATGTAGCTAAAAATCAATATTTTACTACTCACTTGTCAAGCTGTGAATACATTTTTATTTCCAATTCTTCCATCCATGTAGGATATTATAGAGTGTCTAATGTTTTTTCTCACAAGAAATGCATGCATAGCTGTCTCTAAATGCTGTGTATGCAGCACTTGGGCCAATATTCCCCATGTCCTGCTCTTAAAATTGCATACTGTGTATGCTGGGCAGAACAGCTGGAAATTGGTCAATTAAAGTGTCTTGTTGGCAAGATGTTGAAACTTGAATCATTAGCAGAATTGTTGATCTATTGACCCTTACCCCCTCTAAAAGCTGATTAAAAGGCTATTTTTGTTCTGCTTTGCCTTTGTTTAGGCATATATTTCATGCTTCCTAAATTGTGATAATATGGTGTGTCTGACTAATGAATCTGTCAGCGTATTAGAGCAGAGTTGAAGAGAGAAGGTTGTGCCAAGTGCTTGTAGCCAGATAAACAACATCAAGGTGCTCTTTGAGGCAGACGGAGAGACAGTAGCTAATGTACACAGTCTTCTCAAGAAATATGCACACTTCCTTCAACACACAAAGACAGCCTGCTGCAGTCCCTGCCTCTTCTTGAAGTTGGCACTATATTTTGTGCCAAGATCCTTTCTGCAACCCACAGGGCATTCCTCTAAATGAAAAGTAGACATTCTATGAAAAATCAGTCACATTTCCCCTCCAGACAGATGTGGGCAAATGCAGGCCAATTCTGTTGATAGTCTCATTGCATGTACAGCCTTGAGTTTTAGCAATTTGAGAGCAATATAACTTATTTACCTGCCTCAAAAAGACAAATTGTGTACTTGGGCCACAGTTGGGATTCAGCAAGTGTTGCCTGAGTAATGATGTAGTTTGTTTCTGGGGCTGAGTTTTGAGAGGTATTTTCTTAGCAGGGAATGTGCTATCTTAAACATTATTTCAGATATTAATAAATGTTCCAGGAAGCCAGGTCACTTTAGGACATCAACTGAAACAGTTGGTAGACAAAAATTATGTTTCAGACAATCCATAAACAAGCACGTTTTTGATTAGCGATGGTCAGATATTGATGCAGGATGAACAATAAATCTTTGAGGCCCTCATTTCTTCTTCAAAGTCAAAAACCAATATGTCCAGGGAGGAACAGGTGAAAATTTATAGTCTCAGACAGAATTTTCTTGAGTAATTGTTCATTGTCTCCCACTGGTCTCTAGATACAAGTAAAAAGAGACTGAGTAAACTGGTGTTAAATCTGCCGAGTAGTTAGGGTAAACCATCTGTACTACGGTTAACAAGGCCCATGGAAGTCTGGTGTCTTGGTTTGCAGCTCTTGAGTGTTCTGCCCACTCACACACTTACTCACTCTTTTGTATGCTGGCTGCTTTTGAAGTCCTCACATACACTTTAAACTTGCTGCAGAAAGCAAGTTCAGGACAGGCATCACTTCCTCACATATTGTTTCCACCCTCCAATCAGAACTAGTTTTTCAACTGCACCATCTTAAAATCAAAAGTTTTCCTATATACCTTATTAAAATATACGATTGCATATGTGTTTACTTGGACAGCAATGGGAGGTCACTACTAAGAAGCATAGAGACATATCTAATGGTTGTCAAGTCACAGAGAAAGGAAGGTGTGACAGACAGGAGTGTGGTCTCCAGTGCGACATTAATCTACTTTTAAATCTACCCCCTAAATGGGGCTTACTGACTCAAAAATTATCATAAGTATTAAGATGCTTAAAGCATGGCATTAATAGGTTCTCAGAGAAATTCCAGCTTCCTTGAGATGGTTTATGTAGAAGGACATGGGGTCCCTGTGCTACTCACAGATAAGCATCAGAGAAACCATGAATTTTATACACACAGGCTTTTCTCTTCAACAGAAGGAATGTGCATACCTGTTTTCCATCCAGAAGTCTGGGAGTGTGTAGCATGAATCTTAAAGAGTCTTGTTAATAAAAACAAACTTGGAGCCAGATATTGGGGTGAATGCTGGAAGATCAGAGAAGCAGAACAAGCCACAGCTTCCTCACCTCGCCAATTCAGGTGGTCTTGTTTCCTCAGACTGAATGAATGCCTTTGAGTCCTCATCCAGAATGAATCTCAGCTGAACTGCTTCTCAAAAGCTTGAAGCTTAACCAGCCTAGTTCTTGGTTTTCACGCCATATATACCTTTCTGCTTTCTCCCCTCACTTCCTGGGATTAAAGGCTCACTTTCTGAGATTAAAGGCGTGTGTCACCATGCCTGGTTGTTTCCTACGTGGCCTTGAACTCACAGAGATCCAGATGGATTTCTGCCTCTGGAATGCTAGGATTAAAGGTGTGAGTGCCATCATTTTCTAGCCTCTGTATCTAGTGGCTGTTCTGTTCTTTGACCCCAGATAAGTTTTTTTTTTTGTTGTAGTTTTTTGTTTTTTGTTTTTTTCAAGACAGGGTTTCTTTGTGTAGCTTTGCGCCTTTCCTGGAGATCACTTGGTAGCCCAGGCTGGCCTCGAACTCACAGAGATCCTCCTGGCTCTGCCTCCCGAGTGCTGGGATTAAAGGCGTGCGCCACCAACGCCTGGCTTGACCCCAGATAAGTTTATTAGGGTGCACAATATTTTGGGAAATACAATACCACCACAGGAGTGGATGTTGTTTAATAACCTAGTGATCTTTTCCTATTCTGTAGAGCCAATCTTTACCTGAGTCATCCAGACTTCTGAGCATTGTTTCTCAGTCAGTAAAACCCAATCTTGTGAAAGACACCACAGGTACTTTGCAAAAGACATGTGCTTTGCAAAAGAGTTTTGATTTAGTCATGCCTTAAACTGTGCTGTGATTATTATGAGGAAACTTTTCCCCAAAGTTGTACTTACTTAAATATGTAAAAAATAAACTTATCAGTGTCAGACTCCAGAAAGTTGAACCAGCCTGGCTAAGTAAGTTGTGCTGAACCGTGTTTCCTTCTTGCCTCTCACAGTTCATTTCTCTACTGGTCACAGCATTTACAGTGACCCTCACAGGTTTACCTGAAGATTCCTGCAAAGAGCTGTTTCTTGAAAGGAGGAAGTAATAAAATACCATCACATTTGTTTAACTATAAGTCTTACTTGTGAAAATATATCACATGGCCTTTGCACAGAACAAGTTGATAGTGTAAATCAAGGTTCTTGGGCTGGAGAGATGTCTCAATGGGTAAGTGCACTTGCTGTGAAAACCTGAAGACCTGAGTTTGGGTCCCCAAAAGCCATGTAATAATCCTGGTATGTCTATTGTTTGGAGAGCAGAGAAATGACAATTGGTGGGGCTTGATAGGCAATTGACTAGCTCCATGTTCAATGACAGATGTTGCCCTAATGAATAAAGCCATGAGTGATAGAACAGGATATCCAACATCATTGTCTGCCCTCTGTGTGCATATGGGCTCATGTACCTGTATACACATGTGCACATACACCATACACACATATACCATCTCCCCACACATGAATCCAACAATGGCTTAGCCATTGGTTCCTCCAAACTTACTCCCAATGATGCATCCTGATTCTATTCAAAGACATTGAAAATAGTTTTCATTTGGTGATAGCTATGGCCTGCTTTGATTATTACATGAAAACACTGCCAATGTCCAATAGTAAAGGAAATGGTTTACATTATGAGGTGTACTCACAAGATGAATGTGGGGGCCTAAATTACTCAGGATCAGAGAATCTGAGCTTGCTTTACCTTGTATGGCTGTGTAAGGGGATGATTGGGCCACAGGCCTGGGTACCAGGTGTTTGGAAGGGTTTATACTTGGCTGTATCTAGAAAGGGGGTATGTCTTTTGCCTCCCCCCCCACCCACATTGTTATAAAAAGCACTTTTGAATAAAGTTCTGGGCCATTTGGTATTGACCCAGGTCCTCCTGAAGCTATCCTGTGTTTCTGTCTTTCTTCTCATCACCTGGGTCTCTCTTTCTACCTGATATTTTCTTCTCCCTCTCTCCTCAAGAGTGCCCAGGGCAAGGTCGGGGAAGGTCCCCCACAGATGAAATATTACAAAACTATTGCATTCCTTTGGAAAGAAAATCATGGTAATGGCAGAGGAAGACAGTGATGGCAATGCTGAAAACAGCAAACCATATGACTATATACACACTGGTCCTAATTTCATTATAAAGGTGAGAGGCCTTAGTGAAAAATAGTGATAGGATTGTATAATTTATTATAAATTTATTATGTTTTGGGGACTATGCCTAAGGATTGACATGTAGTATCATGAAACCAATTCTTATTTATTTTAAGTTAGCACACAAAGTAATACATTTTTAGAGCACTTTTGTAGATCATTTGATCTTATTCATCCTCCTCTTCTTACTTTTCTTCCCTGGTCTGTCTCTGTCTTGCTGGTACCCTCCCCCACATCACTTCTGTGCCATAACAACCCTGAGATATTTGCCTTCATATCAAATTAATTCCATTACCCTCTCTTTTTTCCTCTTTCATCTTCGTTATGATCTCTTCTTCCCTTGTCATTATTCCCTTTGTAGTTTTGTGACCCACGCCTCTTAACACACACACACACACACACACACACACACACACACACACACACACACACACACACAGAGTAAATTCTAAGATTTGCTTGTAAAAGAAAACACATATTTGTCTTTCTGAGTTTCTGAGTCTACCTCATTTCATTTAACAAAATGGCTTTCAGTTCAACCTGTTTTTCTGAAAATGTCACGATTTCAATTTTCTTTACATTTGAATAAAGTTTTTTTTTTGGTTTTTCGAGACAAGGTTTCTCTGTGCAGTTTTGCGCCTTTCCTGGAACTCACTTGGTAGACCAGGCTGGCCTCGAACTCACAGAGATCCTCCTGGCTCTGCCTCCCAAGTGCTGGGATTAAAGGCGTGCGCCACCACCACCCGGCCTGAATAAAGTTTTATTGTATATATGCATCACATTTTCTTTATCCATTTGTTAATGGATGTTGAGGCAGATTTCATTGCTTAACAACTGTGAACTGTTCAGTTGTAAACATGGATGTGCAAGTATCTTTGTGGGAAGATTTAGGGCATCTTGGGTATACATCCAAAGGATGAGCCTTCCCACTGACTTTCTCATAAATTAGTAAGTGCTTTCAATGGAGATGGAATTCAACTCCATTTCCTTCTCTAAGTATGTGTCCTCCTTTTCATCGTGCTCTTAGTCCATGCAGCACAGACATAATCTTGCAATGCAATCTCATTTATTTGATCAGTGCACTTGAGTTTAAAGATACAGATCCAATTTCTTGACTAAATCAAAATCCATGCTTCTAGACAAGAGTATTTAAAGTTTCCTAAGAGAATGTTGAGAACAGTGCTTGTAGTGCATCTGGTGAGGAGGTTTTCAATGTTTCTTTTTTGTTATATTTTTTAAAAAATAGTGCTTGTGTGCATATATATGTGTATATACAATAATGCTCATAAATGAGTTCATGTGTGCATGGTTAATGGAGGACAACTTTGGATGTCATCCTCAGGAATACTATCTATTCCCTTTTTGACAAGTTTTCTCATTGGCTGGGAGCACACCAATTAGACTAGACTGTCTGGTCAGAGAACCAAGAGTTGCTCCTGTCTCTGCTTCCCAGTGCTGTGATTACAAGTATATATCACCTTGACCAGCTTTTTATGTGGGTGCTGGAGATAAAACTTAGGTTTTTATGCTTGGAAGCAAACATTTTCTCAATTAAGCCATTCCCATCCTCTTTGTTATTCTTTATGTTCAAAACCTATTAGCAGACAATGTCACAATAATGGACATGGGGTATGTCTAAAGACAATGACGGTGAAGTTTCTCTTAAATCATTGTTTAATTAAAGTATAATTACACTGTTTGCCTCTTCCTCTCTCCTTTCCCACCCCTCCCAATTGTTTTTAATTGTAATGAAAGAAAGCTCTGAACATAACATCTGTATTGTAGAGGGGCCAGGGGATGGGACATAAGGAGGTCTGAAACCTACAAAGAATAAAAGCTGTTAGCCGGGCGGTGGTGGCGCACGCCTTTAATCCCAGCACTCGGGAGGCAGAGCCAGGAGGATCTCTGTGAGTTCGAGGCCAGCCTGGGCTACCAAGTGATCTCCAGGAAAGGCACAAAGCTATGCAGAGAAACCCTGTCTCGAAACCCCCCCCCCCCAAAAAAAAAAAAAAGAATAAAAGCTATATCTCATTCATGGAGCTGAGACATCACTTGCGAAGAAAAATTAAAAAACAAAACAAAACATGCCCAGGCAACTCCCATGGCTAACAAAAGCAAAGCATCAGGTAAGCTTCTGAAGTAGAAATCACTGGAGAGTATGAACAGGACAGCAGAAACTTAGACTAAAGAAGCCCCAATCTAATGTAAAAGGCAGCTCGGTCGGTCTCTGTCTCTGTCTCTCTGTCTCTCTGTCTCTCTGTCTCTCTGTCTCTCTCTCTCTGTCTCTCTGTCTCTCTGTCTCTCTGTCTCTCTCTCTCTCAAGTAAGACATCTTCTATTAAGCTAAGCTTCTGACAATGTTTGCATTTTCAGATACATAAAAATAAGTAATTATAAATTACCCTTTCTGTTTTAATTCTTTACTCATTCAATAAATATTACTGAATGTATTTAAATAAGACACGAATACCCAATGATTTTATCTTCCAAATAACTTTTGGATCTGTTTTCTAGTCAAAGCCACCATCTTTTGAACATTGTATTAATTTCCTATCAATTTCACTATACCTATGTGCACTATCTCTTTACTCAACAATTTTTTTTTTTTGTCTGACCATACTGCCCCAGAGAAATCTTGAACTCCAAGTCTTCTTACTTCACTGTGGAATGCTCAGTGCTCTTAAGACAGTCAGCTTGCAGCTAGAGTTTTCCAGTCCTGCCTGGCCCACTGTCAGGACAAATCTCTGTCACCCGCCAGTCCCACAGCCGCTCATACCCAACCAAGTAAACACACAGAGACTTATATTAGTTAAACTGTTTGGCCTAATGGCTTAAGCTATTCTTATAGACTATTCTTGCTAGCTGTCTTTATATCTTAAATTAACCCATTTCTATTAATCTATAAGTTGCCATGTGGTTCGTGGCTTACCAGTATCTTAAACATCTTCTCATGGCAGTGGCTGGCAGCATCTCTCTCCTCAGCCTTCCACCTCCCAGAATTCTCTTCTCTGCTTGTCCCGCCTATACTTCCTGCCTGGCTACTGGCCAATCAGTGTTTTATTTATTGACCAATCAGAGCAACACATTTGACATACAGACCATCCCACAGCACTTCCCCTTGTCTTTTTTTTGAAAAAGGAAGGTTTTAACTTTCACATAGTAAAGTTACAGATAACAAAACAATTATCAAGCAAGAATTACAGTTACAATATCTAGTCCATTTATAATAACTAGTCTATTTGTATTTGGCAAAATTAAAGAAGATACCCTATCTATCTTATATTTGTGAGTCTAAGGTTTCATATCTAACTTATCTTTTATCATAACTAAGGAAAATTATAACTAGTCTTCAACTACATCAAAGACCTCAGAATGATATAATATTACCTGAGAAACAGGAGAAGGATGTAAGCAACATTTGGGAGTCTTACAGGGTAGACAGAGACAGCTGACAGCCTGGACAGTCACCTGATGTTCCTTTGTAAAGTTGGGGCATTTGTCTTCAGCCCACAGGCCTAGAGTCTCTCAGTCACTTCTCTCTGTGTCCTGTAGAATGTCTGGCAGTTTCCTCTGAGAAGTAGGAACCTGAAGTAGGAACTTTTGTCAAGCAAAGTTCAGTGGTTACCTTCCTATGGGTCCTGCATGTCCAGTCGATCAAGCAGTCCACGCAAGAACAGTTTCTTGCGCAAATGGCTATTTTTGCCAAGGTGAAGATAAACTCCATATGGAGTGTCTTCGATGCCCATCCTCCTCTCTGAAGTAAATCGGTGCTGCCAGGAGCAGACATGTCTTACTGTCCAGAAAGTCTAAATTTTTAAAAATATTTTAAATGCCATATTTTGTAATTCTTTGAAGCATTTGAAGATTACCTATCTATCTGAAATATATCTATGCATACCTAGAAAACTTAACTAACATGCTACAAATTTGACTATTATAGAAGACTAATTATTAATCTGTATTTCTTAATTATCCATTACAATCTAAATGAGTTACATAAACATAATACCTCAAACGAGAGTGTATATATATATATATTATAATAAAATCAACTCTAAATTTGTATCAATAAACTAAAATCCATAGCAATGTAAAACATTTCAAACAAGTTGCTCTTTAAAAGTAGGTTCATTAATCTATCCTTTTATCCTTTCATATCTATACTATATCCCCTTTTCTTCTTTAGAAAGAGATCACATTTATAATCAACCTGCTTTAAATAAAAATACTGGTTTTTCTCTGTCCCACACCAGAGGTCTCTTTTGATATGGGACACAAGTATCTCTTACCTTTTTTTTTTTTAATTTAAACTGTTTGGCCTAATGGCCCAGGCTTCTTGCTAGCTGTTCTCATATCTTAAATTAACCCATTTCTATTAATCTATAAGTTGCCACATGCCTGGCTACTGACCAATCAGTGTTTTATTTATTAACCAATCAGAGCAACACATTTGACATACAGAACATCCCACAGCATCAACTGCCTCTGGGCTGTTAGGTTTCTTGTAAAGACTGTCTCTGCCAGACCTCTGTTCATTGCATGTCTGTCATTGGTTCCTCTGCCACATTTCAAGAGACTTTCAGGACGCTTACTGTCCCCCTTTTCATCCAAGTGATCTTGCTCTGGAAGTTCAAGACTTTTTAACCACTGAGTAGATATTAGTTGGATGCCAAATGTCTTCTATGTACCAGGGAGTATACAAAGTGCTGGTGATAAACCCTGAATGGGAGACTATACCTGTGCCACAGATCATAACCTAGACCATAAGCTAAGGGCTTCTCACATTTGATCATGACATTTGCTGTGACTCAGTATGAAGCAGATGATAGAACTGTGAGAAAAACCACTTTAGAAGCACTGTTGGCCAAGGAGAAAAGATTTTAGCTGAATTTTAAAAGACAAGAAAAGGCTAAAGAGGGAAAGGCCCAATAAGGGTTACAGAAGTGGGTGAAGGGCAGGACTACAGAAGTAATGACTCATGGAACCTGTGTAAATCAAGTTATGGACAGTCACAACACACCCATTAATATCATTAGAGGTCAAATGCAAAGTAACTTCTATTGGCAGAGACTGTAACCTGAATCTCAGATTCAATTCTGATCTATGTAATAATCCTTGAGAAGATTATAATGTCCTCCAAGAAAACTAAAGTTTTCCAAAGACTGATAAACCCATAAAGAGTTTGAACCCACTTTAGCCATTTCCTGAATGTTAGGACAGATAGTTTGATACTTTTATAAAACTGGAATTTTCATTTTCTTCTAAATTCCATTTTGATATGCAGGAAAAACAAATCTAATATCATCTCATAATAAATCACTCCTTCAACCTTATAAATTATAGGAGACAATTGGAAACTGGACCCCTTTAAATTAATTGATCATGGTCTGGGTCCACAGCAGGGTCTATCAGAGTTCATGTCTTTACCTCTAAGACCCTGATTTCAGTTTTGAGAGAAAACATTCTTTCTTGGTACCAGAGATGAAGAGAGCTTTGTTCTGCTGTTTCTACATCTTGTGATGTGATTAAAAGTACTGACTTTGGGGCTTGGGATATCACTTAGGGGTACAACACTTATCTAATATGTACAGACCCTAAGTTTAAACCCCAGCACACACACACACACACACACACACACACACACACACACACACACAGACACACACACACGACAGAGGGAGGGAGGAAAGAAGGGAGAGACAGACATACAGAGAGAGAGGGGGGAGGAGAATTAGGCACACACCTCAAAACGGAAACCAATTTCTTTTTTCTCATTCTTTGTCTTTCACATCATGCATCTCCTCATATCTGCCGTCTGCCTCTGCAACTCCCCTCCCCAAATAAAACACAATAAAATTTAAGAGAAAAAAGGAAGGGAAAATCTTGTCATGGGAGCTTTGGTATGACACAGTGAGTCATGCAGTAAAACCCTTTCTCCACACATCTTTACATGTAGGCATTCATCACAAAGAATCATTGGTCTGGTTCTAGGATCCTGGTCTCTGCTACACTATTGACATATGGGCTAGTCACAGCTGTAGGGCTCTCAGTTGTATGTAGACTGTGTTTACAGCTAACACAATGAGTGATCACTGGATACCAATAATATACCAAGTATCACTGGGGATTCTAAATGGTTGGAGCATGGTGCTTGAGTGGTGGGGTAATCTGACACAACTATAAACGACAACCTTGAAACACATGAATAGTGTAAAATGCTAAACTATGGTTAAAAGCAATTTCCTAGAGAGCTTAATTCCTTACACCAGCGTTTGCAAAAGCTCATTGTTGTCAAGCATGGGTCGGGTTCTAAAGGAAATAGCATTTTAGGCAGTGTTACATTGAAAGTATATTCCAAAGAGTAGGGAGACAAAGAACAGGCTACTGAAAGCACAGGGTAGACCAGAAGACTGCCCTGCAGAGTTGCCTAAAGTCAAAATTGTTTGTGGTTTTGTTTTTGCTTATTTATTCTGGTCCCAGTAGCACAAACAAAATGCACACAATGAAATCTTGGTTCATATATCTCCTTTTTATTATATACCCAGTTTCATTTGTCCTTTCTCTACCCTCAAGTTTATGATTTGTTTTAACATAAGGACTGATTGTAATTCTTCTTTAACAGGAGGCATTTGGGAACTGACAAGGAGAGATAGAAAGACTACATAATAAAAAGAACTAAATGATTACTATGAATGGATGTGTAACTCAGAATTCCCGAAGAGTGCTTCTCTGTAAATACAGACTAATGTGTAGTTCCTCAGACATGCTGGGTGATGGTCATTATCTTATCTGCACTCCTGGATCACTTAAGTTCATTCCACGTGTAATCCCTGTTTTAAATCCATCTTTCTTTACCAGAACCATTTTTTCTTTAATGTGGACAACAGAATTTAAGTTTATAGCTTCCCACAAACAGCATGAAAATCTTTTAAATTACATAGCTTGGCACTCGGGAGGCAGAGGCAGGCGGATCTCTGTGAGTTCGAGGCCAGCCTGGGCTACCAAGTGAGTTCCAGGAAAGGCGCAAAGCTACACAAGAGAAACCCTGTCTTGAAAAACCAAAAAAAAAAAAAAAAAAAAAAAAAATTACATAGCTTGGATGAATTTTCACCCCTTCCTCTAAACACAATACATACACTGTCTCTGGGGCTCACTTAAAGATTCCTTACTTATGATAAAACTCCTGCTTGGTACAGACATGGGGCAGACACACCACATCACTGCATGTGCTTGCTCAGAGAGCAGTGTCACCAGTGAAGCTGAAACACAAAGCCCAAATCCCCCGATCCTTACAGCATACAGCACCTTAAATGTTATATTTGATAACCGTTTTCTTCTCAAATGTGCAATGCAGTATCTACTACTTCCCAAGAGGACCTGTTATTTTGAATTGTGTACTCTGGGACAGATGCAGAGAGTTCAGGGTTCATGTTTTTGAGAGGGAAAAATCATGGGAAAATGGTCCACTTCTGGGAGAATCCTTAAGGAGAAAGCAGGGTTACTTCTGGAGAGAACAAAGTTACTTTTCTTTCACGTGGCCCTTTCTAGGCCAGCTTGTTTATCTTGTGCTGGTTACATGTAAAACTTTCTGTATGAGAAACTGTGAGAAACATAGTTAACTGAACACAGAGAAAGTTGGATTGATTGCTGAGAGTCAAGACAACAAAACAAACTGAGGAAAATAATGTATTCTTTGCCATAAACTATTACATATGCTTGACTACTTGTAACAATATTCCATGTCCCACAGTATGGTGGTTTATAATTTGGAAAATATTTGTCTCTATTATCTCTTGTTTGAATACTGCAAGTATGCGAGGGACAGAGGATAGGCAGATCTTATTATCCTCACGGTACTAGAGCGGAGACCGAGACACAATGTGAATCAGGAAATGGACCTACATGGTCCTCAACTTAGACTTTCTATTTTTTTATATTTAATTTATTTTAAAGTGTGTGAGTGTGTGTGTGTGAGTGAGTGTGTGTGTGAGTGTGTGTGAGTGTGAGTGTGTGTGTGTGAGTGTGAGTGAGTGTGTGTGTGTGTCTGTGTGTGTGTGAGTGTGTGTGTGTGAGTGTGTGTGTGAGTGTGTGTGTGTGTGTGAGTGTGAGTGTGTGTGTGAGTGTGAGTGTGTGTGTGAGTGTAAGTGTGCGTGTGTGAGAGTGTGTGTGTGTGTGTGAGTGTGTGTGTGAGCGTGAGTGTGTGTGTGAGTGTGTGTGTGAGAGTGTGTGTGTGTGTGTGTGTCTGTGTGTGTGTGTGTGTGTGAGTGTGTGTGTGTGTGTCTGTGTGTGTGTGTGTGTCTGTGTGTGTGTGTGTGTGTCTGTGTGTGTGTAGTGCCACTAAGTGTGGGTGCTAGAAAGGCCGAGAAGGGTGTCAGACCCACTAGTACTGGAGTCACCGGCAGTTGCTGGCTACTTAAATGAATGCTAGAAACTGACCTCAGGTCTTCTGCAAGAGTAGCAAGCACTCTCCATCCCCAATATACCTATCTTGTCCCAACTTTAATTTTCTGAATTAAGTTCAATGTCCATTTGTCATCTTGCCTTTTAGTTGAAACACTACCCCTTTCCCAAGTCTTCTGAGAAACCTTTCCTGCCCTTGATAGGAAATGCTTTCCATTAAGGTCCTACAGAAATCATTGTGTAAACCACCCAAATTATCAAGTATTGTGGATTCAAATTTCTTCTTTCTTAATTACTTAATCACTTATGCTGATTTATCAGAGTACCTGAACCCCAGGAGCAGACACAACAATGCTAGATGGAACATTTAACAGGGACTAGCTTTTTATTAACTTTTGTTATGATAGTGAAAATGTACAGCTTCACATTGAACAAAACAGTACTTGAAAGTGATTCCTATATTTCCCCTGCCCCTTTTACTCATATATATTTTGTCAACAAAATGAAACACATGAATTTTTCCTGGGCTGCCTAAATAATATCTAAATTATGGTCTGTAATTTTTGTTGTATATTATGTATTACTGAGAATATGAAGAAAATTGTAGGTTTGTGTGGGGGACTAGTCCCCACAATTATTTACCCCAGGGACTCTTGAGGAATGAGGGATAAGATACTTAGTTAGAAATAGAGGGAGAGAGAAACAGAAAGAAAACATAGGATAAGCTTGGGTGGGCCTGGATCCTTATCCACTGGTCCAGAGCTTTATTCCAAAGGTCTATTTATAACAATGCCAAGGGGTAGAGCAAAGGACCTCCCACTTGCTAGTTACAGTCAAGTGTAAACCCTTAAAACACCTGATACTCAGGCCTGTGGTCCCATCAACCTCTTATGCAGTATTGCTGGGTACAGCCACTAGGAAACCTAGTTGACTCCAACAGGTTTGCATTAAAATCAGTATCAAAAGAGTAAGAGTTCATTCTTGTGTCATAAGTAGGGACCCTTACATTAAAGAAGATGATTCTGTCGTCTGACAGTAGCCACATTCAAGCACAAGTCAGTCACTCAGAAAGAAAGGAAAAGCTTAACTTCCTGACATCCTTGTTGGTATCCAGTCAGATAGATGTGCTTTTACTTTCATTTTTGTCCCTTGTGAATTGCTCTAGTGCATTTACTCTACTTTGGGAAAAAGAGATAAAAGTATTTACTTAAATTACTCTTGTACCAGTTCATATGTCAGTTTGTGTAGGGTTCAACAGAGACTCAATTCTATGGGAGATGTGGGCTTCTTTCTATATACTAGAATATATTGAAAATGCTGTGAATTCTTGACAAGAGGGTAATAACTCAGAGAGTAGATAATGTTTGTTTGAGTCAGGGAGTGAAAATAAGCAAATGTCCTCTAGGCAGAAAAGAGAGAAAGGTAGAGTGTATCAGAAAAGCAGTCATTAGCTTAATTGTTTCCAGAGATGTAGTAGGACATATTCCACCGTAGGCAGTAAATGGTTTGCTATATGCAAGGACTCAAGTGTGAGGTGAGGACCTGAGTAGGCAAAAGGATTTCAGAGCTCAGATTGAAATGGTCTTTGAAATATAGTAACATGTGTGATCTTTGTCCTACCACTGTGAATATACAGATTGGGAAATGACAATCTGTCTAGAGTTCCTCAGAGTCATGGCAGAATTAGAGTTACTGACAGTCGATACTACTGATACAGTAGCCTGGTACCATAAGTCTGATGCTAGGAATCCAGCTACCTGAGCAGAAAGAAATGCTTGCCATCACTCTACATGTGAACTGCAAAAGCTCTTAAGGCAATAAGGATTCCCTTGGATTGCCCACAAATGACAGAAGAAAGCCACAGGCTGATTGATCTGGCTGCCTGAGAATTTGATAAAACATTTTGTGACATGGATCAACATTCCTGCTGAAACTTTAATGGGAGTCAGCATTTGTTTCCAGCTGAACGAACATACAGTCTCTGTCTCTGATTACTTATGCATCATATAGCTCTGTACTGAACCCTGGCCATTTGTCTATTTAATTCAGTGCATACAGTGCAACTGTATTCATTTCATTCAGTTATTTGTTCAACCCTAGTAGCAGGTCCATAAGGCTAATGCCTGTCTATCAGAATCTCAGTGGTAGGAGTCACAAATCTCGGGGGGGGGGGATCCATCCCTAGTATCATTTCTCTTTAGGACCAGATTCAGGAACAAGCTGTTATGTAGATTTGTTTTTTTCCCCTTGCTATTGAACCACCTCAGAATTTGAGGAATATGAGCTTTTACCATGCTTTGTGGATGGAAGGTTTTTATGCTTATTCACTACAACTTCTAGATGACTACGAAAAAAAAAAATCTATAGAAGTCAAATCTCTTACTCCTTTTGGTACTCTGTAGACATCCTGCCTCTACTAGGTGAACCTGGGATTCACATAAGTATTTTGGATGAAAGATTTGATTAAGATTATGGTCCTGGAAGGTTTGAGATTGGGTCTATTGAACTCACCTTGCTAAAGGGCATTGAATATCTCCCTGTGGCAGACCCTAACCTAAAGGTCAAGGTAGAGAGAAGGTGAAATTGTGGTTGACTCTGCAGCCAGGGAGGCACCTTGTGGCGATTTGAATAAGAATGGCCCCATAGGCTCACAGATTTGAATGCCTAGTCCTCAGGGAGTGGCACTGCTTGAGATGGATTAGGAAGTGTGACCTAGTTGGAGGAACTCATCACTGGGGATGGCTCTGAGGTTTCAAAGGCCCAAGCCAGGCCCAGTGGTTCTCTCTTTCTGCTGTTTGTGGATCCAGTTGTAGAACTCTCAGCTACTTCTCCAGCAGCACTTCTGCCTGTGTGCCGCCATGTTCCCTCCATGATGAGAATGGACTGAGCCTCTGAAAATGAAAGCAAGCCCCAATTAAGTCCTTTCTCTTAAAAGAATTGCCTTGATCATGGTGTCTCTTCACAGCAATAGAATACTGACTAAGACACACATACAGTAGAATGACAGTGGGTTAATCCAACCAACTTCATTGAGATGCTCAATATACCCCTGTAAGCAGTCAGGGTTGTTTCAACCTTCTGGACACAGCACTGGAAAGAGCTTTGACTGAAATAGTCATTCCAGCTTTATTTATGTGACTTCACCTGTAGTATTATATGATTTGGTAAGATCTCAAAAATAGTATTTTCTATTTTCCTCTTGGGTGGATTGGTGTGGAACATACCTTAGCTACATTTCAATAGAAAGGGTGGTATTCTCTTTGGTAAACAAATAAAAAATATTATTTTGGTAACACATTCTAATATTACCCTATCCCATGAAATAATTCATTTAGTGGGTCTGAGATGTCTATTGACTTAACTTGAAGTTCTCTCTACTCATTGTTTGCTAATCTGACCACAGTTCAATAAGTTTTTATTTTTCTTTCAAGTGTTATTTTTAACTTCTTTGGCTAGGTTAAAAATTATAACATTTATTTCATTCTTTGGCTTATAATATTTTCACAGTCATATTTCTTATTCTCTTCAATAGGTAGATAAATTAACTTTCATTCCTCTTAGTACAAGGTCATTGAGGCTTAGAGAGGATGAACAGGTTGATTAAATTGTTCAAGGCTTAGTAGAGAGTGAATATAAATTTAAACCTGAGTCACTCCCTGTATTAGTCAGGGTTCTCTAAAGGAGCATAGCTAACAGAATGAAGAAATATTAATTATAAGGAGCTTTATTAGATAGGCTTACACAATATAATCTGGGTAGTCCAGCAGTTGCTCTCTCATACTGGAAAGGATGAGGATCCTGTAGTTACTAAGTCCATGAGGCTGGAGATCTCAGCAGTCTCCATCTGGCTTTGAAGGCCTGGAGGATTCTTGGAGCACTGATGGTCTTCAGTTTACACTGCAGTCTGAAGAAGGCTGGTTCTAATGTCAATGAAGAAGCACAGCAGCAGTATGATACATGAACTTGCCAGCAAGAATGAAGGTAAGCAGGCAAAAATAAAAAGTTTTATTTTTTCATGCTTTTTTTTTTTTTATCTAAGCTGCCACCAAAAAGTGCCACCCAGATTTAGCATGGGTCTTTCTGATTAAAATAATTTGATTAAGAAAATAGACTGTCCAGAGGCTTGGGTTTCAGTTGATTCCAAATCCTGTCAAGCTGACAACAAAGATTTGCTGTCACAAATCCTCAGTTTAAATTCCATGTTGTACTCCAGACATAAGATCCTTTATTACCATCACACATGTTTTGCTCATTATAGGGTTTTTGGAGTTACTTTTAGTAATATATTACAAATAGAAAATACAAGGTGATACAGATATAGCAACAGTAGGTATGGTTTTATGAAACTTGTTATAAGTTTATATAGGTACACTGAATCACATTGCAAAATGGATTTATTACTATGCCATGACAAATCTAAAGAAAGTGTGTTGTGTGTATAGAAGCATTTAAGACAATCTGCTTAGATGTCATTAGGAAGGGCAAATATGCATATATCAGTGTTGGAAGAATACACAGCAATAGATTATTGAAAGTGAATAACACATAGTGCATAATACTAGAGTCTTAATCATCTTCTGGTGCTTATTACCTTCTGTAATTATATTCTTTTTCTAAAAATATGTACAACACCTTCTGTTAAGTACTGTGAGGACAAGGACATAGCTTGTTTGGAGTCCTCAGTCCCTAAGCAGGGAAGGGGCTCCACAACTCTTTGAATGTATAAAAGGAGGCATGAGGATAGCCTGCTTTCCTCTAAAAGAAAATTAACCCAGGGAAGCACATCTTTAATATGGTGAAATTTACAGTCAGCTGTCTCATTTTATGCCTGTTTCTTCCTCCTAAAAAAACCCTTATTGGGCCAGAGAAATGGCTCAGTGGTTAGGAGCACTTGCTGCTTACACAAAGAGTCTGGATTCATTTTCCTGCACTCACATGCCAGCTCAGAGCTGTCTGTAACTCTAGTTCTAGGCAATCCAAAGCTACCTTTTGGCCTTTGTGGGCACTGCAAGTATGTGGTGCACATGTGTGCATGAAGGAAAACTTGCACACACACACACACACACACACACACACACACACACACAAATAAATCTTTAAAAAAATGAATCATTCTTCTATGTGAAAAACAGATTGAATAAACCACCAACATTTTCTTAGAAAGCACATGAGATGGACTGGCCATGGTAGCTACTTCTCTGTACTGATGTAGCTGGAGGGAGGCCTTTTCTAATGATGGAATATAAAATCTGTTGATAGATGAATCACATAAAGGAAGCAAGCACACACACACATTCTTTCATGTCTTATCTTCTATCTTGGATTCAACCAAAATCATTGGTGTTAAGAGATCATACTTCATGAGTCAAAAGGCCTTTCAGAAAACTCTGATTTATCCTTTCTTTCTTTTTTCTAGAAACAGAGTCTTACTGTCTAACTCAGAGTGGCCAAAATCACTCTATGGACTAAGGCTGGCTTCAGTCTCAGTACCTTTCTGCCTCAGCTTCCTGTGTGCTGCTGTAACAGGTGTGTGTTCCATACCCGGGTTCCTATTTCTTTTTGTACAGAGTGATATAAATATGTCTCACAAAGTTCTTATGGTGTCCTAAAAATTACCTTATGCAGTCTATATCTTAATATTTTTTTTAATCTAAAACATGCCAAAGTGAATTATTTAACCAAAGGTTCACAGAAAATGAATTTAATCTTTAGTTGTTTAGAGCTAAAAAGTGTTTTCTCCTTAAAACGTGCAAGAAAAAGAAGTGGGGTATTTCTTGGGAGCTGCAGCAACGGGTTGTGCCAACAAATAGCACTTGGAATTTAGGAACTTGGTTGAGAAATTTTTGTTTGTTTGCTGTTACCAAAAGAAAAGAAAAGATTTTTGTTGCTTTATTTTTCAGAAGCCAAACATATTCTCTAAATACACATCTCTTAGCTGCCTGCAATATAGCAAACATTGTGTTAGATACTAATTGTGGTGGTTTGGATAAGAATGGCCCCCATAGGCCCATAGATTTGAATGCCTGTTGACCAGGGAGGGACACTACTGAAAGGATTGGGAGATGAGACCTTGTTGGAGGAAGTGTCACTGGGCTGGGCATTGAGGTTTTAAAAGCCCATTTCAAGCCTAGAGTCTCTCTCTGTGTGTCAGTGGGTCAGGATGTAGATCTTAGCTACTTCTCAAGTGTCATTTCTGCCTGTGTGCTGCCATGCTTCCTATCATGATTATAGTGGACTAAACCTCCTGACCTCTAAGCAAGTCTCAATTAAATACTTTTGTGTATAAGAGTTGCCTTGGTCATGGTGTCACCTCACTGCAACAGAACACTGACTAAGACATTAACATTGTGATAACAATGAAGTACAACTCTGCTCACAGAGTAGTGGAAATGAAAGAGATAGGTCACAGTGGGGGCATCACAGCGCATTACATGAGTTCAACAGGATGCCCTCAGAATGGGGAAGGCTAAGGAATGCCTCTCAGAGAAAGTAGAAATTGGAAATAAAGCATAGGAAAAGAGGGAGAATTCACTGGAATGATCAAATGATAATCCAAGGTGCAAGAAAGAGAGGATATGTCTTGTTGTTGTTTTGTTTTTGAGGACTTCTGAGTAGTTCTGTATGATCAGTTCTGTATTGAGTATCACTCCAGGGACTTGACCTGATTGAACTGAAAGGGCATAAAGAAAATATAAACACACACACACACACACAAACACACACACACACACAAACACACACAGAGAGAGAGAGAGTGAGAGTGAGAGAGAGAGAGAGAGAGAGAGAGAGAGAGAGAGAGAGAGAGAGAGAGAGAGAGAGAGCTGTGGTCTAGGCTCTCCCATGGAGAAATCACAGCCACCCTGTCCTCTAAGCTCAGAGTGCTTATTACATAGAGCTGAACAGTGAGGCAGGGTTATTGCATACAGCTGAGCTGGGGAGAGGTGATCACATACAGATAAACAAGGAAAAAGAGCTTATGGTATACAGCTGGATAAGGAGGCAGGTTTGGCTAATCTCAGTAGGAGCAGTCTCTATAGGGGAGCAATCTTCAGTTCATAAATATCCTAGGAGAGAGAGAGCTATGCTGGACATGTCTTTGCACATCCTATCAGCATCCAATGAATGGATCAGAAGGGAAGCTTTTTCCATTCCTCTGAGTCTCATTCTGGTGAGAAGACTGCTATTTTTCCATTTGTCTGAGGCTAGAGTCCTTGGCATGGCTGTCTTATGTCACAAAAATATTCACTTAGTACTACACATACTCATGGCTTCCTTTGCTCCCCCCAACCAGTTAGATGGCTAGCCTTATTTGTCAATTTGACACAGCCTAGTATTACCTGGGAAGAGTGTCAATGAGGAATTATCAGCATTGGGTTTGCTTGTAGGCATTATGAATGGGGGGTGGTTGTTTTGAGTTAATTGGTGTGCCCACTGGGGCAGCACCATTCCCTAGACAAGGGGTCCTGAGATGCATAAAAATGGAGAAATAGAACTGAGCATAAGAAATGAACATGTAAGCATGCATATCTCTTATTCCTATTGACTATGGATATGATGTGACTCTTCGTTTGAAATTCCTGTCTTGAATTCCCTACAATGATGCACTGTAACCTAGAATGGTGAGATGAAATGAACTTCCTTCTTTCCTAAGGGTTTTATTTTTTTAGAGTAGTTATTACAGCAACAGAAATGAAATGAGGGCCACAGTATTTGAAGAAGATAACTGACAATGTAGAAAGATGGGGCTAGGAAAGAAAAGCCAGGATAACACGTCCCCTAAAGTATGTTCTAGAGTTTGTTCTAAATCCTGACAGGAATGGGTATGCTCTGGAGGATTTTCATTAGAGAAGAGAGTTAGCTTAGGAGAAAGTTGGGGTGATTCCTTGCAGTATTGAAGTTACCTTTTCTCTTTTCCCTCTGTGGGAGACAAGGCAGCAGCAGAGGATGTAGGAAGCCACATTTCTTTATTAAACAGAAAGCAAAGAACAGAGCATCATCTTCCCTAAACCTGAGATTAACCAACCACAGCTTAGGTCCTGTCACAAACCCTTAAATATCCAGAGGAAATAATTTTTTCACTCTGTATATAAAGAAGGAATTGCCAAAAAATATTAGAGTCCTAAGGGCAGTGTGGGATATTAAGTCCAGTGGCTTTGACGTAGAAAACAGAGCTTTATTAACATATATTTTTCTTCTTTTTCACTTAAGGTGAAATGAAAAGAAATGAGTCTATGCAGAAAGACCTTTCTGTTCAATGTTCTTGCTTAGTTTTTTTTTTTTTTTTTTTTTTTTTTTTTTTTTTTTTTGCTTCTTTTTGCCTGAGAACTCTGTATTAATGTTCCCCTAGGAAAAATTAAACTTAGACCTAGGTATATACTCTTCTTAACTTCTGGCATCTTTGATCTGGCTTCCTGGTGGTCCAGTTTGCCTCTTCTCTTCTCTGGAATGTTAAATCTTTAATGTTTCTCATTCTCCTTTGCATTCTGGTCTTTACACGCTGTTCTTTAAGAGTTTTAGAACCTTTAAAAGAGTTTTCAATCATATCTGAAGTTTGCTTAAAAATCATCATTAGGTAAGTCTTTCTCTTGGTAGTAAGCCACCTTTCCTCTTCTGTCATTTTGCACACATGCCTGTGCTTTTGTTTGAAACCTCAGGCACACACAGACCACAGTGTGTAGGTAAGTGCATGTTACTCAAAAGACAAAACAAATTTATCGCAATTCTCAATACTTGCTAAAACAAAACTACAGCAATCCATGATCATTCTGTGGAGCAGAGGTCCAGGTATAACATTCTGGATGACACCATTACAAATACAACTATAACATCACAATTTCAAAAATTGAAATAAAAGCAAAATATGTATATGTTTAAGTAATGGCTTAACATTTCTATATTAGATGACTTATTAGTGCCTGACCAGCTTCTTCCCACGTGCCCCCTGCCCCTACTTCTATTTGTTTACAGCTTTTCTTTTGACCTTTTGGTTTATAGAAGCTGCCACTTCTCTTAGGGAACTCTGATGTCATCACATCTCACACTTAAGTTTGAACTTTATCACAGATCTTCATGATCTAACTTCTACTCCCTGTGCTTGAATAACCCATTTTCTGATCAATAGAAGGCTAGACTGCTATTTACAAGAAATCAAGAATGATGTGTTTTCTCACATAGTATTAATGTAATGAGTCCAAGTTACATTTGTGTATCCAGGATTCTAATTTTATCACGTGTTACACAACAGAGTCTCTAATAATGGGAATAACTAATGTTAGATTTTCATGACATTCTGTTTCTAGCCAATGGAAAGGGGAAAAAGTATGGCCAAAGTGTTTCTAATATTTTATAATGCAGAATCCAAACTGATATACATCATTTCTTTTCCTGTTTCATTGTTAAAATCACTCTTAATTTTACTTGTTTTTTTCAATATTTTATTAGCATGTAAAATTTATTATAGTAGAACCCTGTTCTATTCCGATTACTTTAGCATCTTTAATGTTCTGTGTATAAAATGTACTCCTAGGATTCTGGAGTCCCGAGAATGGATGAAGTACCTGCTCATGTAAAAAGCTATGGCATCCTCAGAAGTGCTATTTGCTTCTTCATCAGTTAAGAGATTTTCAAACCAGGAAAATGGGGGGGGGGGTGCTTCAGATTTGAGGTTGCATGTTGGAACTGCACGAAGTTGAGGTCCTGCCGGCTTTAATGTGACAGACCCTGTCTATGATATGTTTAATTATTTTCAGTGCTTTAGCAAACAAGGAGAGAGTCAGGTGAAGTCTATCTATCTGAGATTTCTAAACTAGAAGAGAAACTGGTAGTGCAATGAATTGCAGAACCCTGCTGTTCTGATTTTGAAAGATGAAAGTGAGATTTCAATTTCTAGAATGCTTTATTCTGCTTACTAGGGCACTCTGCCTTTTTATTTTAGCACCTAGATCATGTTCCTGTTTAATGCTGCATTCAGTGTCTGCCTTATATGCAAAATAAAAATTTGAAGGTATGCATGCCAGGAACACTTCTCTTTGTCTTTCACACTTCTTTTTAGTCTTACAAGGACCCAATTCAAGACCAACAATTCTCTCTGTGTCTTTTTGTGCTGTGTGTGTGTGTTTACATGTATGCTATATATATGTAAGTGGGGCAGGACTGGGGATACAAGTGTGGAGGATAGAAAAGAATGTTGTATGTTAGTCCTTGACTTGTTTGAGACAAGGTCTCTTGGTATTCACTGTTGCTGCATTTCTGCCTAACTGGTCCCCAAGCTTCAGGCAACCTCTGTTTCTGCTTCCCATTTCCTAGTGGGGTTCTGGGATTGGAGATGTGTGTTAGTGACTTTGGCTATTTGTGTGTGCTTTGGGGATCTGATCTTAGGTATTCAGGCTTGCATGACAAATGTTTTATCCCCAGAATTGTCTCCTCAGCCTCATGCTCAGTCTCATGTTTATCTCTGTCTTAGTCCGATTTCATCTGTCCTTTATATACCATCTTGTATTTGTTCTCTGTTCTCCACATGTGTTTGTGATCCTGGTTTCAAAATTGAACTGCAAAAGAAGAGATTAGGCTAGATTATAAACCCTACATGAGAAGGGACAAAGTATACACTGTCTATTTTTATATCTGTTAAGTAACAGGTTGAGAAAAGTTAAACACAATAATGAAAAGATGTTACACTTTGAGAAAAGGGCAATGAAGGAAACACTAAGATATGACACAGTCTGGGAACTCAGAATGATCTTTCCTAAATAATTTTTAATTAATACAAAGGTCCTAGAAAAATAGTTTCTGTGATCATGTTGGGGCTGAGGATATGAATACTCCAAGGTTCATGATGTCATGTCCACAGACTGACCAACCAGGAATACCCACAGTCCATCTAATGAGTAGAGAACCAGAAGCATTACTTGTAATTTGACCTTTGCCTGTCTACATCACTCCATCCTTCACCAGGAGCCACATACTGCTTTCCTTTCAATCAAACCCCCATATTCTATGTATTTCTCTTATCCTTAAAATTTCATGCCTCGACTGTTTGTTAAATATCCTCTTAACCTAGTGTTATTTTTTCCCAGTTCTTCACTCTCTCTTCTCACCAATACAATGACTCTATAGAAACATTTTCAGATAAAAAGAACTGCAAGTACAAGGCTGACTGCTCAGGCACTTGACAGACAGTTCCCATCTCCTCTCTCCTCCTCCTTTTTCCCTCCCTCCACTGAAACACAAACTTACTGCATCAAGAATCATGCATAAATCTTTCAAGAATTGGAGACTAAAAGACGTTACCACAACCCTCCAAATTTCTAGGTATTTAAAGTGATTTATTTACCAATATTTCTAAGGCTTTTCTTCCTATATAAATTTTAGTTTATTATATCATTTAAAACACTTCTTAATATTATTTTGCTTCATATAACCTATAAGGGTGTCTGCTAAGCTGAGTTTCTGATGAAACTATACAAATTTATATCTACTTTATTTATTTAAAATAACCATTACCCTGCTTCACATAAGTTATGGATCATGTCTGTGAAACAAAGATTGTTTCCTTTAGTAAAAGGGAAAATCAACTTGAGGGGAACACAGTTGTCAAGCATATTTGAAACAGTCTGGTCAGGGAAACCAGTAGGTATTTGAATAAGCGAATGAATGAGTCAGATTGTAACACAGATGTGACATGTGGTCTGTAGCAGGATGAGAGGTGTTTTGAATACATGCCCATAAGTCAGGAAGATCCTATGCTATTTCTATTTTTATTTCTTGAGAGGACTCCTCATAGGTTCCTTTGTGGATGGATTACTTTATATTCCCACCCACAATAGCTAAAGATTCTTCTTTCCTTTCAAAATAAGAAATACAAATGATTGACAAATATTTTTTTAAAATCATTCAACATTGCTAGTCAAAGATAAAAGCAAATTAAAACAACTTGACATCCCATCTTACCCAAGTTAGACTGGCCAGCATCAGGAAAACAAATGACAAATGTGGTGAGAATGTGAAGAAATAGAAGAGACGTCTAATTTTCTAAGGCTTGTAGCAGGGAGTAATTGTAGCAACTACATGTGGAAGTTGAGAATATTTTATTTTAAAAGTGCAGAAGAATAAATGAGGTTGGTAGACCACAGCAGAGGGTAGCTGCACAACTATTCTACTCAGGTCCAGTTAAAACCTTTAACAACAATATCTATACCTTTCTATGTACATGTCTATCTATCTCTTCATCTCTCTAGCATCCATCCGTCTGTCTATCTATCTATCTATCTATCTATCTATCTATCTATCTATCTATCTATCTATCTATCTCTATCTATGAAAACACTGAATTGGGGAACAAATATTTCACAAATCTTTCTTGAAACATGAGTGTAGTAAACCTGAAGATAGAGAACCTTTCTTGGAGATAATAATCAAGACAAGACATGAATGGTTTCTCATGTCATTAATTGTTTCAGCCTTCCAGATTTCTTTGTTTGTTATTTCTGGCTGTGCAGAAAGAAAATTGTATGCCTAACTTTTTAACACCACCCCCCCAACACTTTGACAAGTTTCACCTGAAACACTCAGCAATGTCTTGATAGGTCTTTTGAGTAAAGGAAAGAAAAAAAAATGAATGAGATTCAAACTACCCTCTAATGTTTCTGCACCATCACACTCATGTGCCTTAGATGAAATTTAGCTCATTAAAGCCTAAGCTAGTCTTGAAGATGTTTATGTTTTATAGCCAAAAGTCATCTTTGTAGAATTTTCCTGATTTCATTTTGCTATATCTGTAGGCTCAGCTGAATGCTGGAAGTATGTGTTTAGAAGGAAGAAAATACCAAATTAATGTAAATATACCATATATTCTCATTATTTTTGAAAGGTCAGAAGTTATGCTAGTTTCTTGGCATTTCAGATCAAAGCAATTCTTTTGGGATGAAAAACCATTCAAAGAATTTTTGTTGGCCTTATGGAATGACCATTTATAACCATGCTTTTCTACTCCATTTTTTAAAAACCAAACTGAGCATATTGTTTTTCTTAACTCAAAGGTCAGACTTTTAATCTCATCATTTTCCACAAATACTTATTTATCTAATTTCTTTTTTCACTGATTATATCTCATATCTAATAAATGTTAAAATAGTCTAGGCTTGCATTTTGATAATTTTAAGGTACATTTGTAAGATTTAGATAATTCTCTTTTAAATACTTAGTTTCACAGAGAAAATGCTCCAGTACTCACAAATAGAAGCTGTTTATGAATCCAAAATGTTTGCAAATGTTACAAATTTCTTATGGATTTATAGGACTGAGGAAGGTTTGAAATCTTCTGCACATTTTCAAATACCTATGAGTGTTTTTTGCTTAGTGATTTAACTTGTTAGATTTAAAAACTTAATTGCCAATTTGGTCTGCTGAGCATTTGCAATGTCCACCAACACACCATGTTCTTTAATTGGCCTTATTTAACTTGTAATTTCCCATGGTATATTCAAAGGAATAGTAATTTTAAAGAGGCTGGTCCCCCTCAACAGTCATAAAGGTGTCTGTGCTCAAAGTTCAGGCTAAGTTCATTTAATTAAGATGTCTTGTAGAAGTCTCAGAAACTTGAACAGTTCTGATTTCCACATTTCTCCATGAATTTACACCAATTTTCTTTGGCCACAACTAACCTCCTTTTTTGTGGAACAATATGGAGTTACATTTTTTAAAATGTGTTTTTAAGTGGGTCTACACCACAAGATGAGCTGGATTCAGTAGTACTTGAGCTGATTTAAAATTGTTTTAGATCAAGTGTTTCTAATTTGCTTCTACCTCTTATGAATGTGTGTCACCGGACAGTGGTGGTACACACCTTTAATCCCAGCACTCAGGAGGCAAATTCAGGTGGAAATCTGGAAGTTTGCGGGCAGTCTGGTCTGCAGAGAAAGAGATCCAGGACAGGTACCAAAACGATACAGAGAAACCCTGTCTTGAAAAAACAAAAATGTGGTGGTATTGTGTTCCCCAAAATATTGTGCACCCTAATAAACTTCTCTGGGGTCAGAGAACAGAACAGCCATTAGATACAAAGGCTAGAAAATGGTGGCACTCACACCTTTCATCCTAGCATTCCAGAGGTAGAAATCCCTCTGGATCTCTGTGATTTCAAGGCCACATTGGAAACAGCCAGGCATGGTGACTCATGCCTTTAATCCCAGAAAGTGAGCCTTTAATCCCAGGAAGTGATGACAGAAAGCAGAAAGGTATATCAGGCATGAGGACCAAAAACTAGAAGCGTTTGGCTTTTGAGAAGCAGTTCAGCTGAGATTCATTCAAATGAGGACTCAGAGACTTCCAGTCTGAGGAAACAGGATCAGCTCAGTTGAGGTGAGGAAGCTGTGGCTTGTTCTGCTTCTCTGATTTTCCAGCATTCACCCCAATACCTGGCTCCCTGGTTTGTTTTTATTAATAAGAACTTCTAAGATTCATGCTACACACACAAAACAAACAAACAAACAAAGAATGTCAATCATTCATAGGGACACTCAAAGATTCTATGGGAGCAGCTGCACACAATCCTAAACCTCACAGAACTGATTCTTCAATCAACTGTGAGCAGTTTGTTATTGCCTTCATTTCTCACTAAAGTCACCAGGGGAGAAGAAGCAAATCTTCTACATCCATGGACATTGTTAATCACAGAAAAGCCATTCTTACTTGGTTTATACTATGGACAATAACATATGAATTATAGGGTTTTTGGTAACATGAAGATGTAACTAAATAAACTCTAAAACAATTAATTCTGTGTCTAGGCATGAGGTGCCATGTGAGGACTATGAAGTAAATACAAGTGTGTGTGGTAGACCCATTTTAAAAAATCATATCCTATGAACCTCAATATTACTAGGGGATTTTTCATACATCTTGTATATATTGCAATTGTTTTCTAAACTATAGCATCCTAGTATCTCACATTATATTTTTGTATTAGTTTGTTAATTACAATATCCATCATATGCCTGAAGCATATTATGTTCTGGGAAGGAAAATTTTAAAAGAAAAGCAAGTACAGAGGTGTTAGAGAAAAAAATAAAACCTTTAAATAAATCAAATAATAAATACAAATACAAAATACTTAACAGATTAGGATGGCAACATTCACCTCTGGACAGACTGTGAATCTTCAACATGAAGATGCTCTCTAAAGCACAGGATGAACTAATCATTTACTTCTAGTATTGCTAAGAAAAAGACTCAAAGGTAGGTCCCTGCATGCTGACATTCTCATTCAAGAATGAGAGAAAAAAAGGGAGAAGATAGAGTAAGAAGAGGCAGAGATTCATGGCCAAGGGGTTTGAGGGGGAAATGAAGACCGCACAGTGTTTTGAAAGTCAACTGTGCCAATGTTTCAGCTGATGAGAAGACCATGCATCAGAATTAAATAAGGTGGAGAATTAGAGATGCTCCTTGGGTTTAGCAATGTTGGAATACTTGACTATAAAAGGGGTATCTTTTGTGTGTAAGACAAACTGCTAAACAGTCTTGTTAATAAAAAAACCCAGAGCCAGATATTGGGGTGAAAATCAAGAGATCAGAGCCACAGCCAATGTCACCTTGGCAGCTCTTCAGCCTCTCGAGAGAGCTACTCCCTGTATACTCACGCCTATATGCCTTTCTGTCCCTGCCATCTCACTTCCTCTCTCCACCCAGCTATATCACTTCCTCTTTCTGCCCAGCTCTGTCACTTCCTGTCTGTCTGTACAGACCTGTAGACATTTATGGTTAACTATTGTTGGAATTAAAGGCGTGTGTCACCATGCCTGGCTCTGTTCCCAGTGTGGCCTTGAACTCACAGAGATCCAGATGCTAGGATTAAAGGTGTGTGCTACCTTTGCCTGATTTCTATGTTTACTATAGTGGCTTGCTTTTTTCTCTGATCCTCAGATAAGCTTTATTGGGGTACACAGATAAAATATCACCACATTCATATATTTCTGGAAACAGATGACATCCTAGATTGAGATTCTTCTATTTTAATATTGAGATTTAAATGTGGTTCATGTACCCAGAGGATTTGCTGTAGAAACAAGATGAGAGAACATGGGGGAAAATCACAAATTAAATCCCAGTGCTGGATAGTCTGTTTTCTTATTTTAATGAGGCATCTTCTTTGGTACCAGACTTTCTAGTTAGCTATACTTTCTAGTTAGCATTGTGGTAACAAAATAAACTCAATTTCATATACTTTTATATAGTTGAAGTGGCTTTGACCTACATAATTACCTTTCTTTACTCTGGGAATTGATTTTAAAAATAGGGGAAGGGCCATGTGATCGCCTTTCCACCCATAGCTTACTGTGTAGACCACCAACAATGAAGGAATCAGGTGAGCTAATTATATATCTTAATATTAAATATCTTCAGGAACTGAGATTAGAAATGTGCTAGGAAATTCAATAGCTTTTCCTGAAAGATTTAGGCTTTCCTTAATAAATACTGTAAATCAAATTTTAACTAAACTGAGGTCACACTGAACATTCAAAAACAGCTTCTTAATACCATTTATATAATCTGTGTTTTTTTCTCAGTTCATATTTTTGTCTTTGTGTCATGATGGGGAAAATGACTTATGTTTTCTGCCCTTCCCTCTCTCTCACTTTGGCTAAAATTATATAAAGTGACAATGAGCTACTCTTCTTAGGGTCAATCCTAATTGTGCCTTTTTTTCTCCAGCTGCAAACAGGCTTAGGTGACCACACTGTCTGATCCATTTGAATGTTGGGAAGTCTGGTCAATTTATGAGACTCATTGAAGCTGTAGAATGGCAGTTGTCTGTTTGTACTTAGAAAAAGACTATTTGATGTGCTTATTATTGGAACCAACTCTCTGTCTCCTACCCTCCCTTCCCCTCCCTCCCCCTCCCCTCCCCTCCCCTTTCCTCTCCTCCTTGTCATAAACCTTCCCACCTTCTCTTCCTCCACACTTTGCTTTTCTATTTTAAAACAAGATCTCATGTAGCCCAGGCTGCTCATTGTATAACTGAGGATGACTCTTAGTTTTGTCCCTTTATGTTACAGGCATGAACCTTCATGCATACTTTATCGGTTACTGGGAAACTGGTTTTGTGTATGCTAGGCAACCAGTCTATGGCCTGAGTTCCATCCCCAGCCCTGCTACTTGATCACTATAAGGAGCTTTAGGTAGTTTATTTTCAAAAAAGTTTAAGTAGATCGATATTAGCAAAAACAACCCAAACCCCTAATACATCACTCTGATTCTAGCATTTCTTCCAGCTCAGTTGTTTTATTTTACTAGAATATTTGAGTGGCTCCCCAATAATTTCCAAAACCAAGTTGTTCCATTAGGCACTTGACTTCATGTATTCTTGTCACTTTTTTGATGAGATAATTTGTAAACTACAGTGTTTGGCGGGATCATCAGACAGGACTGATTGTGAACATATACATCATTTTTCAACCTCAGTGATTCCTAGTTGTCATGTCAAACATACTGTAAAGGAGCCATGGCATTTTCCAACTTGGTGTCCTGTAGATGGCAATGTTGCACTTGAAAAAAAATAAACAAATACATGCTTAAAGTAAGGCTAGCTTCTCAGTGCAGTCTTGTTTAATACCCAGTGAGCAGGAGATGTGATGCCATTTCAAGGTACACTGTTCAGAAAATACATGTCAGATGGGTGTCTCTATGGAGCTAGGTACATATCTGTAAGTACCAACATTTACATTTAAGTCTGCATGGCTCCAGATATTGCTTAACTGTGCTTTTCCCTTTCAGGGCCTCATGATTGTTTTAATGATGCTGTATTTTAGGTCTGCTTAGAATTCCATTCACATTACAAAGAATAGTCATCACTAATCTCATGGACCTTTTTCTCATTTATATGTTTTTTTTTCTTTCATTGTCTATTCAGGGAGCCATCATAGAACCAGAAACAGAAAATGTCCAGGAGTGACTACAAGGCCTTCTCTTTGGTGTTGATGAACATTCTTGCTGTCTTTTACCAGTGAATCAGGCACTGAGCTAGGAGGGGTTTACTTCCTCAAAGGACTCTTCATTATTCTCAGTCAGTGGAAGTAATTTCAAAAGAAAATGAGAAAGTCAGATAAGAAACTTTTAATTAAAATATAAACCTTCAATAAGGCAGATATGCTAAATCACTTCCTTCTAAATTGAGACAAACATTTGAACATACATGGAGATATACTACAAACTTTTAGAAGGGAAAGGTAAACTGAGAAAAATCTCCACTTTAGAAGCCTAGTATTTTTTTTTTTAATTTGGAAGCAATTGTATTCCTTTTTCTATCACAAAAGACTAGAGGCACATGAAAAAACAGAGCAATATTCATGTTTGGGTCCGTTTTTCCTCTTCAACCATGAAATCTCCTGCAAGATGATTATTTTCTTTGCAAATTTAATCTGACCAAAGATATAATTTAGGCTTCCCAGTAAGAATGAGAGACCTAGAACAAAGAAAGGTCTGGGATATAAAAATAATTCTAAAATATATATTTTAAGTTTTGATATAGTACCAGATTGAATGAGAATGAGCCTGGTCAGGGACAGAGTGAGTGCTTGACTTTACAGCATGCCTTTAGTTACTGAATATTAAGCTAAGCTGCTAGGAATGGTTTTTATTTTCCATTGTATTATGTTATTGAGCCCTGGATTTTCTTCCTTTGTAAATCTATTAACAGAACAGGAGAAGGGAGCTGTTCAGAGCATGGGTGGGTGGGGGCTGAGCATCCCTGAGATGGTAGGTGAGTAGGCCATTTGGGGCCTTAGAAATTGAGGAAAAGCTGTTTGATTGTGTTGAAATGCTATTTTTATCTACAAAACAGAAAACTACTGTACCTCCTTGTTACCTATTTTTATTCATAGTATTCAAGAAAATAATAAACATGCATCCTCCCAAGTTAATAACCTTTTATCTCATATAGATAAAAGTTTTCCTGTATCCCACACAGTCCGCAGCCACTCAGACCCAAGTAAACACACAGAGGCATATATTAATTAAAACTGCTCAGCTATTAGCTCAGGCTTAATACTGACTAGCTCATTTCTGTTAATCTATATGTCACCATGTTTTCCGTGGCTTTACCTGTGTGCCATTACATGCTGCTCCCTGGATGGTGGACTGGCATCTCCTGACTCAGCCTTTCTCTTTCCAGAATTCTCCTTGTCTGTTTATCCCACCTATACTTCCTGTCTGGCTACTGGCCAATCAGCATTTTATTTATCAATCAATTAGGATGACATATTCACAGCATATAGAACATCCCACAGTACCTCCCCTTTTCTGTATAATCAAAAAGGAAAGTTTTAACTTTAACATAGTAAAATTACATATAATAGAACAGTTATCAAGTAAAAATTACAGTTATAATATGTAGTCTATTTGTATTTGGCAAAATTAAAGAAAATATTCTATCATCTATCCTATATTTGTGAGCCTAAAGTTTCATATCTACCTTATCTCTTATCAGAATCAAGGAAAACTATAATTATAACTATCTAGTCTTCAACTACACCAAAGGCCTCAGAAGGATATAATTTTACCTAAGTAAACAGGAAGTGCATTATAAGCAACTTTCAAAAATTGAGAATGACATAGACAGCTGCCTGCCTGGACAGTCACCCAAAATTCTTCAATGTTGGGGCATCCATCTTCAGACCATAGGCTTAGAGTCTCTCAGTCACTTCTCTCTGTGTCCTGTAGAATGTCTGACCGTTTTTTTTTTTTTTTTTTTTTTTCTGTAAAGCAGAAACCTGAAGGACCATTTTGCCTTTCAATGTTCAGTGGTCACCTTCCTATGGGTCCTGCATGTCCAGACAATACAACATTTTGTCAAGCAGTCCAGGCAAGAACAGTTTCTTGCCCAAATGGCTATTTTTTGCCAAGAAGATAAATTCCATATGGAGTGTCTTCAACACCCATTTTTCTTTTTGAAGTAAATTGGTGCTGCCAGGAGCAAATGTGTCTCACTGTCCAGAAAGTCTAAGTTTTTAAAACATTTTAAATGCCATATTCTGTAGGTCCTTGACGTGTTTGAAGATTACTTAATTGTAATATATCTATGTATACCTAGAAAACTTAACTATCATGACTATAAGCTTGATTATCATAGATGACTAATTATTAATCTGTATTTCTCAACAATTTCAAATGAGTTGCATTAACAGAATACTTTAAACAAGGGTAGAAAAAAATGCATGAGCTACTGAAGGAACTATTTCTAATGACACTGGTATAAGAATATTTTCTTCAAATTTTCAGTTTAGGATTGAATACAAGGCAAATCACTCTGTATTAAAGGTCCACATTTAAGTCATGTAAAAGGAACAGCAAAACAAAGTTAAGTATTTAAACAGTTATCTTGTCATGCTTATTAGAAGTATTAGCTTTCCAGCTGAATAATGCTCAGTGCCATCCACACCAGATACAGGGCTATTCAATTTAAGAACAAGATCCCAGTCTAGTATCTCTCTATAACATAGGATGTAAGCAGACTCAAGATAGGTTTTGACAATAATACCAATAATAGACCGACTTGTCTATTTCACATAATGAGTTTGTACACCTTTACAAGGCACTAAGAAATACTGCTGAAGTATTATAAACCTGAGTGGATGTAATATGATTTTAGACAATTCAAATCTTTATAAATGAGATTTTTTTAAAATGTGAAGTGTATGATTAAGTTAATGAATACAAATATATCTATTCCTATAAAACTTGTAGGCAGACTAAAAGTCTGTGATTAAAAATTAAGTTGTGAGAACTGAAAAATGACTCAGCAGTTAAGACTGCTTGCTGTACTTATAGAGGACCAGTGTTTAGTTAACAGCATTTACATCAGGTGGCTTACAACTACTTTTCACTCCAACTCCAAGGGATCTGTCATCCTCTTCTGACTTCCACTGGCATCTGCACATATGTGCACATATTTTCATGTAGACACATACACACACATATATATATATATTTTTAAATTAAGTTATAGAAAAATTAATTTATGGCTATAAATTTATCCTTTCTTCCTAGGTCCAATGCACTTGGTGAATGGTTTTCACTAAAAAATAATGCATTTAGATTTTCAACTTTTAAGACAACAATCTGAGAGTGAATCATTCAGATTTCAATGTAGAACACCTCACATACTTGTCATATATTTAGAGTGAATGAAAGTTTCCAGCAAGAAGATGTACCTTCAAACTCTACCTGCTTGGCTGATTAATGTATTAGAAATTCAATGATTGTAGAGAGTTTGGAATGTTACAGGTCCATAGCCTAATAACAGTTTATCTTGGACTATCTATAGCCCCTTTTATAGCCATTCCTTGCCTGCCTCTCTGTAGAACCTAACATCCTATGAGTAACATAAAAAGCTTTTGTAATGTATTAAATTTAACAAAACCAAAGGTTTTACCAGCCAAAAAGCTAAGCATGTTATAAGAAGGCATCCAAAACATACAGCTGAGATTTCTCTCCCCTTCTGTAACCTGCTCCTGATGTTTTCATCAATGTGTTTGAAAAGTATCTTGATTTATGATTGTCTTTGTTCTGTTACTATATAAATCTCATAAAACTGCATTCATGTTGTGACATGGAATTGGCAATGACCTCACTCTGTGTTCTCAGGCCATGGTCACCCATATTTGGCTCCAGATTAAGCTATCTTTTATCCTCTTTGAAGTGAGGCTCTGTTTCTACAAAGATGCCAAAATACATTAATTTTTATTAATAAAGAATAATGAACAATAGGAGGGCTTTTGCCTTGTCTTATTGTGCCTTGTTTTGTCCTGGGTGACTTTTGTCTTTTGGAGGCATGCTTTCTTTTGAAGAGGAAACAGAGGGGGAATGGATCTTGGTGAGAGGGTATGTAGTAGGATCTGGAAGGAATGGACGAAGGGGAAAACTGTGGTTGGGATGTATTTTGTGAGAGAACAATCTATTTAAAAAAATGAATGATTCCAACATTGATAAAATGTCTATCAGATATCTGTTATTATGCTAACTTACCTGGTTTATCTTTCTATCTTTACCTTGCTTGACAATTTAAATGCTGTTATCATCACTAGTAACCATATTTTAAAGGAGAATTGATTGCTAGAGTTCCTACAGCATTAGTTCACCTTTACAGCTAGGATGTTGTGTGCCTGACTTTGGAATCAGGCTGCCTGGCCAGCACCATAGCCCACAGACTCACCTCTCTACAAGCTGGACATTCATTAGTTCTAGAAAACACCTTTTGCAGACATTTGTCAAAATTTAGCTGAGAGAATTTTCTCAAGGCAACATAAATATATGTTTCTTAATCTTGAGTATATTTATTTCTCTGATTATATTTCTGATATCTATGCTTCTCTATTTCCTTGCCTGGATACACTGTAATTTTGAAGATGTACCCCTGTCACTATTATGAATTACCTCCTGAAAGCACCATTTTGCTTAATATAATGGACAAATATGGACTACTTTTGCATGCTTGTGGGCATGAAATTATATTCCATAGAATTAATTTACAAAACATTTGTGACTTTAAAGTTCTCATCTTATACTCTTTTTTATTAAAGTTTGAAAAACAAGAAGGTACATAAGCTTGACTTTATTCTTGTTTAGAATTTTCATTATTGAATTCTTTAAATATTATGTCTTAATTTTCATTAATGGTCTGAAATGAATGATAGGATTTATGTCCTGTTCACTAAATTAAAAGCTGCTATTGAGATTTTCAACCATTTCTTTATTCAAAACTCTTGTTCAAATTCCTCATGAAAAATGTTCTTAAGAGCTCAGAGCTCTCCCAGTGTGTTTAACATCTAACAGCAGGAGCAAGATGGAGTTCTTTGTCTTAGTCTGGGTTGCTAAGAATGTAGTGTTAAAGTTAGAAATCACTAATTCTATCTTTACCTAGTTAAGACTTTGTATATTTTTCTTACTGCTCGTATTACAGTTGACAGTTTTAAAAAAAAAATCACAAGTTAATAGTTTTATGTTTATTTATATACTTTTATTTCAAAACTCTTCCACTACTTTCTGTATATTAAAATGGCACAAAAAAGTGAGCAAAAATGCAAGTACAAAAAAATATTGTAATAAGTAAGTTTCTTCTTCCAATACATGTAGGAATAATTTTCTTCAAATGAATTCAATTTTGTGTATTTGACTTTTTATTATTTTTCACTCTTGATCATAAATATTATTGTTTCATAATGACTTTCTGTAAATTACATTTTAAAATGAAACCAAAAATTTCTATTTTTAGGGTCTATTTGAATTTTGATTGCTATTTGCTTATTATTGTCATATAGTTCATATACATATACACAATAAGCATTAAGTGGCCAAAATTATATCTGAAAAGTCATAGTGATAGGGAGAGAAATTTAGTATTTTAGATTCTGATTGTTAAGGCCATAATCTCAATGTAGACAGTGTATAGAATGGAATTAATTATTAGTGGACTATACATCCAGAGAGGAGTTCATACCCAGAATATATAACAAAGATTTTCCAAACCAAACACTAATAGAAACCACAGCCACAAAATTAAACATTTGATTTTTAAATGAACATTAAATCTAAATAGGCATTTCTCCAAGGAGGCATACAAATAGCCATTCAGGAAAGGACCAGCACCCCACATCAAGAATCATTAAGGAAATACAAATGAAAAGCACATAATATAATTTCAGTGAGAATGACTATTATCTAAAAGACAGAAAAACTAAAGATTAGAACTTAGGTGCAACCCAGGAGTAGATCACTTACTTTCAGTGTGCAAAGCTGCAAAGCCATGGGTTCAGTCCCTAACAACACATACACACAAACACATGAGCATGAACACACACATATACACTGTATTGTGCACACACACCAATAATACACATTACAAAAAGTTTCTATAACCTATGAAGATAACTTACTTTTCTTCTTGTTTTACCCATTAAGCTTTTATTCTCACACTGAAAGTAAAGAAAATATAATATTTGATGGCATTATACAAATTCTGTTTTCCCCCACAATCATGTGAGATAGTAGATGGTTCCTTGTTTTCTGAATTTTTCATAAATCAGCTACAATTTTTCATATATTTATCTGTGTGTATGTGTAATTTACAATGAAATATTATTGATTTTGGTCAAAGTCTTGATGATGGTGATTTCCCAGCCATTTCTTTTTTTTCGCCTCATTTTTCTTTATTAAGAAATTTTCTACTCACTTTACATACCACCCACAGATCCCGTCTCCTCCTTCCTCCCACCCTTTAGCTCTCCCTCCCAAGCCACCCCACATCCCCACATCCCCCAAATCAAGGTCTCTCATGGGGTGTCAGCAGAGCCTGGCACACTGATCCTAGGCAGGTCCAAGCCCCTCCCTACTGCAAGGCTGTGCAAAGTGTCACACTACCCCACCAACACTGGGCTTCTAAAAGCCTGCCCATGCACCAGGGATGTATCCCGATCCCCCTGTCTGGGTACCTCCCAAACAGTTTGAGCCAAACAACCATCTTCCTTATCCAGAGGACCTAGTTCAGTCCCATGGGGGCTCCACAGCCACTAGTCTACAGTTCATGGGCTTCCACTAGTGTGGCCAGTCATCTCTGCACATCTTCCCATCATGATAACAACATCCCCCGCCCCAGCCCCTGCAGAATCCTCTCTCTCTCTCTCTCTCTCTCTCTCTCTCTCTCTCTCTCTCTCTCTGTTTTTTTCGAGACAGGGTTTCTCTGTGTAGCTTTGCGCCTTTCCTGGAACTCACTTGGTAGCCCAGGCTGGCCTCGAACTCACAGAGATCCGCCTGGCTCTGCCTCCTGAGTGCTGGGATTAAAGGCGTGCGCCACCACCGCCCGGCTTCCTTCCTCTGTCTTATTGGTTGGATTCCGAGAGCTCAGTGGATCTCTGCATCTGCCTCCATCAGTCATTGGACAAAGGCCTATGATGGCGGTTAGGGTATTCACTAGACTGGTCACCAGAGTAGACCAGTCCAGGCACCTTGTAGACCATTGCCAGCACTCCCAGGTGGGGTCATCCTTGTGGATTCCTGAGAGCCTCCCTAGCACCCTGCCTCTTTCTATTCCCAAGATGTTCTCATCTATCATGTTATCTCCCTCCCTGCCCTCCCACTCTGTCCCTGTTCCAGCTCGATCCTCCCATTTCCCTATGTTCTCATTCCTCACTGCTCACCTTCTGCCCCCCTACCCCACTCCCAGTCTGCTCATGTAGATCTCATCCACTTCTCCTTGGCTGGGCCATTCGTGTGTCCCTCCTAGGGTCTTTCTCTGTTAGCTAGCCTCTCTGGAGCTGTGGGCTGCAGTCTGGCCCTCCCTTCCCTCAAATCTAGTATCCACTTATGAGTGAGTACATACTATATTTGTCCATCTAAGTCTGGGTTACCTCACATCAAAGTCTTGATGATGGTGATTTCCCACCCATTTCTTAACTTTCGAAGGGGATATTGTGGAAGGAAGAGTTGTACAACAGAGACCAGTTGTAAAACTATTATGACATTGGTAGGTGTTTGAAGTGAGCTGGCATCATCTGTTTCATCAATGATTCAAAAAGCACTGATTCATTTCATAAGTAGGAAAATCTACCCTGAAAGTCAATAATGAGTACCGAGAGCATTTGCAAAATGCCATTGACTTCTGCAATTGCTAGGAATCCATCTCCCCAACCTGGATTGTGCTATCTGTGTGTCTTCCAACAAACATCTTCCATCAAATAATTTCAATGTCAGTAAATAAAGTGGAACATAAAAATCCATTGTGTCTTCTTTTCCTTTCAGAATGAAAACTCTGACCTTGTCACATTTACAAAAAGTTAATACGCCTGGAAAGATTCAATGCAGATTTTTTGGCTAGAACTTCAGCTTTCGTTTACATTTTGAAACTATTGCAAAGGTAATTTGACATCTTTACTTTTGAAAAGACTACATTGTATTAATAATTGCAGGGACACATGTGAGTGAAGTAATCTTTTTCAATCAAATTCTTATGCTTTTATGAAATGCTTATTTTATTTTTAATGACTTGGAACCATTTTCCTTTTCTGGGAGAGGACATAATGCTTTTATTAAATTGAGATTCTCTCCCTCAGTTGTCTCCTCTTCTCCTAAATGCCAGAAACATCCTGAGCAGAGGAGATAGCATGCTGATGCTGCTTTGTCATAGGCAGGTTTATTACTGTCTCTACTTACAACAATAATCTTTAAACTTTATCACATACTTTTTCCTTTAGGAACACTTGAAGATTTTTTTTAATGGAGAAAGGATGAAAATTTACATAAAATACTTTAGATTTGTCTTCTGTTACTTCAAGGAGCAGAAGCAGGGTAGATGAGAGAAAGCATCAGAAATCACTGGTTTATTGTGAGACATGACTGGGAATTCAACAGCATTAACAGTTCTAGTCTTTGTGGGAAGGTAGTAAAGGAAATTGAAGAATGAGACCAATTACACCAAACACTATAAATTCATGTTAGGAATACCTTCTGTATTTCCACACAGATTAGCTTGACTTTTTATCCCCAGTGGGACGTTTTCTAAGTGTTGTGGCTTCCATCTATCTCTCTTACAGCAATACCCCTGTATTCTCAGTAATCTGTAAGAACAGATGTGGTCCTCAAGCTTGTCACTAGTCTTAAATGACTTCAGAATAGGGTCCATAAAAATAATTTGATTGTGTGCTTGTATCATTGCATGTATTTCCCAGCAACATCAAAGTTGAATGAGTTTTAGGGAAATGTTAGATTTTTGAAAGTCTGTTATTTGGAGAGATTGAATGAAAGCTATTTGTTGCATTTTGGCTTTGTAAGCTTCACTTTTATTTCTGTCACAGACTCACAAAGTATCATGTTACATGGTGGAATATACATATAAAGTTTATCTAAGTAAAAAAATTATTTTGAAATCCCTTAATAGATTAATGTAGTTACTAAAATCACTAGAAAGATATTTTGCAAGTTCATTATTATTAATGAAGAATTGTTGAATGTCAATTTTCATCTCTGTTTTATTTCTTGAAGTATCAGTACTACATATTTGTATGAGGGTTTTATTTATCTGTCTATCTATCTATCTATCTATCTATCTATCTATCTATCTATCATCTATTTATTTATTTGTGTGTTTTAATTTTTTACTTCCCTGGGGCCTCGTGGGTTAGATAAGAGCTCAATACTTACTTGAGTTAAAGGGCTAAGGGCAGGAAGCACCATGGTATTGAGGCTGTAGAACACTTTGGGTGCTCACACACTGTCCCAGGCATGTGCATTTCTGCAGAGACTTCTGGAAACCTGCCTTTAAACATGAGTGTGTTCATGACCTGTGGCTCAGCCATGGCACTAATATGTACACAGGTCATAGATGTGAATCCACATATTCATCACCAGATGCCAATGTGCAAGTATATTTTAGCATCATTATTTGCAATTGTTCCCAATTGGACAAAAAATGGACATTCTCAACAACAGGACGCAGATAGCTGTCTGTACTAGAATATGACAGTGATAAGCATATGCAGTAATCATGATGAGTGAGACACAGTCACATCACAATGTGGATGAACATCATGAGTACAACAATAATAGGGCTGAATGAAGATGCAGACCTGAATGACTACACATTTCACTTCATCAATAAAATGACTGGGGTCATTTTGCTATGTATGTCTAGAAGTCATAAGTAGGTGAGGAGAGCCATGTGAGAGTTGGATGTCTTGGGCCCTTGAATGTCAAAAGACCGTGGCCTGTGAAGCAGACTCATGGGCTCATAGTTATATGTCTTGAGAACAGAAACTTGTCTTTCTTGGATTTAGAAGCCAGAAACTTAGAGAATACTTCAGCCTTGGTGCACAGGTTGGAGGATTATGGCTCTGAGTTTCCTTGCCATTGGCTGCTTTCTGCAGCAGCTAGTGATAGCAGTCAGTGCCAACTTGTGCTTAAAGTTCCCAGACCTGTTTCTGTCTGCAGCTGCAGTCTTCTTGCTGCAGGCCTGGCAAGGCAGTGATTGCTCCCATCACTGTTCAACTTCTGCTTCTTCCTTTCCTTAACTCAGCACACCTATCTGTGTGGACCAAAGAGTCATGAGTTGGCAAAGAAAACATGAGTTTGGAGAAGACTTTTACTGGGCCCAATGTTGCAATACCATTGGACAATACTGGAAGGTGTCTTTCAGTAGACTGGAAAACAGCTCCGCTCTTTGGTTACATAGCCAGGAATGGGCACATGCTTAGATATGCCACTCAAATGAAACTTTGTATTTCCACCAATCACAGGAAAGTTCAAATTTTATCAATTACAGGCTGTTCCTGAAGACTCCCATTGTACCAACCACTGGTTTTCCACTGAGTTACTGAGAAAGTGCAATGTTTCATCTTGAAACACATGCTTCTGGGTCTTCTGAAGGTCATGGACACTTGTGTTGCCTGGGATGTCTGCCTTCTAAGGCTGGAACAGGTTTCCTGGAATTATCATACCTGAGCAAGGCCTCCTAGAACAGGCTTTAGGATTTTGGTCCAGAGGACTTTTCAGTTGGAGGGTTATCAGAGTAATCATAGTGTTCAAAACACCTGGGCTCCTGGGAGAGCAGAGTGGTTAGTTGCCAGACAGAGGGCCACTCAGATGATGGTTTTGTGCTTTGTTTGCAAGGCTGAAGGGTTTTCCTCCTGCCATCCAAAGACCTGAGTAGTCTGATCCTGGAGGTTTTCAGATGAGTGTTCATACCAAAGACTAGAGGGCTCATACAAAACTAACATTTTCAACAATGTTCAGAATGCTGAACTCTGCCCCAATGCCCCAGAAAGGGTGGATCCCTCTCATCAGTCTCAATAAGATTGCACTTATATAAATTTCCATGATAATGCTAATCAACGGTCTTGAGTGATGGATCAGTTAGTAAAATGCTTGCTGTAAAGCATAAAGACCTGAGCTGAACCCATGGAATTCACATAAAAAGCTAGGTGTGGCATGCACTTATAATCCCAGTGCTGGAGAAGGGAAACAGGTGAATTCTTGAGGCTCACTGGTCAGTCAGCCTAGTAAAGTCTTCAGATCCAGGTTGCATTGAGAGATCCTGACTTAAAATCAAGGTGGCTAGTGCCAGATGTCCAGCACCTGAACTGACTTCTTTTTGTCCTCTACATGTCAACATACATACACTGGCATGTGTACACATACACACATTATACACAGGTACACAGACACATCAGAAAGTGAGTGAGAGAGAGAGAGAGAGAGAGAGAGAGAGAGAGAGAGAGAGAGAACAGAGACAGAGGGATGGAAAGACAGGGAGAAAGAGAGAGACAGAGAATGGCTTCAGAACTCTAGAGTGAGGTTATTGGAAGGAGAGGAAGTAGTGATGGGAATGGAGCAAAAGAGGGGTGCTAGGAGGCCTGCAGATGTCATCCCTCACTCAGAAGACTGGTTTCCATGCACACTCAGTTTGTGAGAACGTCTGATGTTGTGTCCATGAAGGAAGCTGACATAATAAGGGACAGTGAAGGAGTAAAGGCCGACACAGAGGCACCTAGGAATGCAGAAAGAAAGATGGAGTAAAGGCAGACACAGGCACATAGGAATGCATAAAGAAAGATGGAGTAAAGGCAGACATAGGCACATAGGAATGCAGAAAGAAAGATGAGGTTGGGCGGTCTGGGCCCTCAGATAAAGAAACCGCAGCATTCTGTAAGCTCAAAAATGTTTAATAAGATTCAGGCCCAACAGCGGCCCACAGAGGTAGACAGACACGGCAGCGGAGACAAGCAGACGCAGGTAGGCTTGTGGCAGCGGCCCACTGAGGTAGACTGGTCCAGCGGCGGCAGCCGACAGGGACATTCAGGCCCAGCGGAGGCCCACAGAGGTAGACAGGCCCGGCAGCAGAGACAAGCGGATGCAGGTAGGCCTGCAGCGGGGACACGTGGAGGTAGACGAGCCCAGCGGCGGCAGCTGACAGGGACATTCAGGCCCGGCGGCAGCCAGCAGAGACATTCAGGCCCAGCGGAGGTCCACAGAGGTAGACAGGCCCGGCGGTAGAGACAAGCAGACGCAGGTAGGCCTGCGGCAGCGGCCCGCTGAGGTAGACGGGCCCAGCAGCAGCCCGCTGAGATAGACGGGCCCAGGCAGCCGACAGGGACATTCAGGCCCGGCGGCAGCCAGCAGAGACATTCAGGCCCAGCGGCGGTCCACAGAGGTAGACAGGCCCGGCGGCGGAGACAAGCAGACGCAGGTAGGCCTGTGGCAGCGGCCCGCTGAGGTAGATGGGCCCAGCAGCGGCAGCCAACAGGGACATTCAGGCCTGGCGGCAGCCGGCAAAAACATTCAGGCCCAGCGGTGGAGACAAGCAGACGCAGGTAGGCCTGTGGCAGCGGCCTGTGGAGGTAGACGGGCCCAGCGGCGGCAGCTGACAGGGACATTCAGGCCCGGTGGCGGCCCCCAGAGGCAGACAGACCCAGGGACGGAGACAAGCAGACACAGCTTGGAACAGGGACGCCCCTAACCCCAACATCTGGGGAAGAAGCTATCTCCGTGGGTCAGAACCAAAACGAATCTGAACACTCCGTCTGAGGACAACCCAGGGCCCAGCTGCTGATCCTGTGAAACCCAACAACTTGGAGGTGTTGGTGAGACTACTCTGATCAGCTGAAACCCATCTGGGAGAGGATTCAGATGCCTACAGTTTAAAGTCTGAAGAAACAAGATCAGCTGAGGAGTTGACAAATGAACAAAACGTGACCTGGGAACACAGAAGAAGGCGCTACCCAGACACCAAACCAGATCACCAGAATCATAAGTATATAATTTACTGATTGAAATCAGCTGCCCCTGAAGAAATAGCCCAATAGCACCAAATTAACCAAGAACCCCTACTAAACCAAGACTAAAAATTAGAACAAGAGAGGCACTCTCAGACACAGACACCACCTGCACCGCACAGAGGAAGAGATGAGTAGACGCCAGTGCAAAAATACAGGCAACAACATAAAGACCTATATGGCAACATCAGAACCTAGTGATTCTATACCTGCAAGACCTAAACATACCATGACAGAAGAAACAGAAGAAATCAACCCTAAAAATGACTTTAAGAAGATGATAGAGGCCCTTAAAGAAGAAATAAAACATTCCCTCAATGAGGAAATAAAAACTTTCCTTAAAGAGGAAATGAAAAACTACCTTAAAGAGGAAATAAAAACTTTCCTTAAAGAGGAAATAAAAAACTCCCTTAAAGAGGAAATAAAAACTTCCCTTAAAGAGGAAATGAAAAACTCCATTAAAGAGGAAATAAAAAACTCCCTTAAAGAAATGGAAGAAAAAACGAACAAAAAATGGGAAGAAATCAAATCAAGCCAAGAAAAAGCAATTAAACAGATGAAAGAAACATTCCAAGATCTGAAAAATGAATTTGAGACAATAAAGAAAACACATGCTGAGGGAATGCTGGAAATAGAAATCCTGACTAAACGAACAGGAACTACAGAAACAAGCATAACCAACCGATTGCAAGAGATGGAACAGAGAATCTCTGACACTGAAGACACGATAGAGAAAATAGATTCGTCAGTCAAAGAAAACAATAAAGACAAAAAAGTCCTAACACAAAACGTCCAGGAAATTTGGGACAGCATGAAAAGACCAAACCTAAGAATAATAGGGATAGAAGAAGGAGAAGAATACCAACTCAAAGGCACAGAAAATATATTCAACAAAATCATAGAAGAAAACTTTCCTAACTTAAAGAAAGAAATACCTATGAAGATACAAGAAGCTTTCAGAACACCAAATAGGCTGGATCCAAAAAAAAGTCCCCTCGCCACATAATAATCAAAACACTAAACACACAGAACAAAGAAAAAATATTAAGAGCTGCAAAGGAAAAGGACCAAGTAACATATAAAGGCAAACCCATCAGAATAACACCAGACTACTCAATAGAGACTATGAAAGCTAGAAGATCATGGACAAACCTCATGCAGACACTAAGAGACCACGGATGCCAACCCAGACTATTATACCCAGCAAAACGCTCGATCACCATAGGCGGAGTAAACAAAATATTCCAGGATAAAACCAGATTTATCAAACCACAAACCCAGCCCTACAGAAAGCACTAGAAGGGAAAATTCAACCCAAAGGAGTTAAACACATCCATGAAAAATCAAGCAATAGATAATCCTACACCAACATACACCACAGAAGGACAACACAACACAACCAAAAAATAACAGGAATTAACAATCACTGGTCATTAATATCCATCAATATCAATGGTCTCAACTCACCTATAAAAAGACACAGGCTAACAGAATGGATAAGAAAACAGGACCCATCCATATGCTGCATACAAGAAACACACCTTAACTCCAAAGACAGACACTACCTCCGAGTAAAGGGCTGGGAAAAGGTTTTCCAAGCAAATGGACCTAAGAAATAAGCTGGTGTAGCTATCCTAGTATCTAATAAAATAGACTTCAAACTAAAATCAATCAAAAGAGACCAGGATGGACATTACATATTCATCACGGGAAAAATCCACCAAGATGAAGTCTCGATTCTAAACATTTATGCTCCAAATACAAAAGCACCCACATTCATAAAAGAAACACTACTAAAGTTTAAAACGCACATCAAACCCCACACATTAGTAGTGGGAGATTTTAACATACCACTCTAACCAAAAGATAGATCTACCAGACTGAAACTTAACAAAGAAATAAAGGACCTAACAGATGTTATGACTCAAATGGACCTAATAGATATCTACAGAATATTCCATCCTAACACAAAAGAATATACCTTCTTCTCAGCACCCCATGGAACCTTCTCAAAAATTGACCACATGCTTGGACACAAAACAAGTCTCAACAGATACAAAAAAATTGGAATAACCTCCTGTATCTTATCAGACCACCATGCCTTAAAGTTAGAACTCAATAACAACAAAAATTATAGAAAACCCACAAACTCATGGAAACTGAATAATGCCCACCTGAAACATCAATGGGTCAAGGAAGAAATAAAGACAGAAATTAAAGAGTTCCTAGAATTCAATGAAAATGAAAGTACAACATACCCAAACTTATGGGACACTATGAAAGCAGTGCTAAGAGGAAAATTCATAGCTCTAAATGCACACATAAAGAAGATGGAGCAATCCCATACCAATGAATTAACAGCACAACTGAAAGCTCTAGAACAAAAAGAAACAAACTCACCCAGGAGAAATAGACACCAGGAAATAATCAAATTGAGGGCTGAAATCAATGAAATAGAAAACAAGAGAACAATACAAAAAAATCAATGAAACAGAGTTGGTTCTTTGAAAAAATCAACAAGATAGACAAATCCCTAGCCAAATTAACCAAAAGGCAAAGAGAGAGCACCCAAATTAACAAAATTAGAAATGAAAAGGGAGACATAACAACAGACAATGAGGAAATCCAGAGAATCATCAGATCATACTTCAAAAACCTGTACTCCACCAAAATGGAAAACCAGGAAGAAATGGACAATTTTCTGGATAAATACCACATACCAAAATTAAATCAAGACCAGATAAACCATTTAAATAGACCAATAACCCCTAAAGAAATAGAAACAGTCATCAAAAGTCTCACAACCAAAAAAATCCCAGGACCAGATGGTTTCAGTGCAGAATTCTACCAGACTTTCAAAGAAGAACTAATACCAATCCTCTTCAAAGTGTTCCACACAATAGAAACAGAAGGAACACTACCAAACTCTTTTTATGAGGCTACAATTACCCTGATACCCAAACCACACAAAGATGCAACAAAGAAAGAGAACTACAGACCAATCTCCCTCATGAACATTGATGCAAAAATACTCAACAAAATGTTGACAAACCGAATCCAAGAATACATCAAAACAATCATCCATCACGACCAAGTAGGATTCATCCCAGGGATGCAAGGATGGTTCAACATACGGAAATCAGTCAATGTAATACACCATATAAACAAACTGAAAGAAAAAAACCACATGATCATCTCCTTAGATGCTGAAAAAGCCTTTGACAAAATCCAACACCCCTTCATGATAAAGGTCTTAGAAAGATTAGGAATACAAGGAACATTTCTAAACATAATAAAAGCAATTTATAGCAAGCCAACAGCAAACATCAAATTAAATGGAGAGAAACTCAAAGTGATACCACTAAATTCAGGAACAAGACAAGGCTGTCCACTCTCCCCATATTTATTCAATATAGTACTAGAAGTCCTAGCTAGAGCAATAAGACAACAAAAGGAGATCAAAGGGATACGAATTGGCAAGGAAGAAGTCAAACTTTCACTATTTGCAGATGATATGATAGTATACATAAGTGACCCCAAAAACTCTACCAGGGAACTTCTACAGCTGATAAACTCCTTCAGTAAAGTGGCAGGATACAAGATCAACTCAAAAAAAATCAGTAGCCCTCCTATACACAAATGATAAAAGGGCTGAGAAAGAAGTCAGAGAAACATCACCCTTTACAATAGCCACAAATAATATAAAATACCTTGGGATAACACTAACTAAACAAGTAAAGGACCTTTCTGATAAGAAATTTAAATCTCTAAAGAAAGAAATGGAAGAAGATATCAGAAAATGGAAGGATCTCCCATGCTCATGGATAGGTAGGATTAACATAGTAAAAATGGCAATCTTACCAAAAGCAATCTACAGATTCAATGCAATCCCCATCAAAACCCCAACACAATTCTTCACAGACTTGGAAAGAAAAATACTCAACTTTATATGGAAAAACAAAAGACCCAGGATAGCTAAAAGAATCCTATACAATAAAGCAACCCTTGGAGGCATCACCATCCCGGACCTCAAACTCTACTATAGAGCTATAGTAATAAAAACAGCTTGGTACTAGTATAAAAACCGACATACGGACCAATGGAATCGAATTGAAGACCCTGACATTAATCTATGCACATATGAACACCTGGTTTTTGACAAAGGAGCCAAAACTATACAATGGAACAAAGAAAGTATCTTCAACAAATGGTGCTGGCATAACTGGATGTCAATATGTAAAAGATTACAAATAGATCCATATCTGTCACCATGCACAAAACTCAAGTCCAAGTGGATCAAAGACCTAAACATAAATCCAGTTACACTAAACTTAATAGAAAAGAAAATAGGAAGCACTCTTGAACGCATTGGCACCGGAGACCATTTCCTAAATAAAACACCAACAGCACAGACCCTGAGCACAACAATTAATAAATGGGACCTCTCGAAACTGAGAAGCTTTTGCAGGGCAAAAGACACAGTCAATAAGACAAAAAGACAGCCAACAGACTGGGAAAAGATCTTCACCAACCCCACATCTGACAGAGGATTGATCTCCACAATATATAAAGAACTCAAGAAACTACACATCAAAGCACTGAACAGTCCAATTAAAAAATGGGCTAAAGAGCTAAACAGAGAATTCACAAAACAAGAACTACAAATGGCTGAAAGACATTTAAAGAAATGCTCAACATCCTTAATCATCAGAGAAATGCAAATCAAAACGACTCTGAGATACCACCTTACACCTGTCAGAATGGCTACGATCAAAAACACCAATGACAACCAATGTTGGAGAGGATGTGGAGCAAAGGGAACACTCCTCCACTGTTGTTGGGAATGTAAACTTGTACAACCACTGTGGAAATCAGTATGGCGGTTTTTCAGAAAATTAGGAATTGAACTACCTCAAGACCCAGCCATCCCACTCTTGGGCATATACCCAAGGAATGCTGATTCATACCATAAAGATACATGCTCAGCTATGTTCATAGCAGCACTATTTGTAATAGCCAGAACCTGGAAACAACCTAGATGCCCATCAACGGAAGAATGGATGAAAAAAATGTGGTACATATACACAATGGAGTACTACTCAGCAGAGAAAAACAATGAAAGTATGAAATTTGCAGGCAAATGGATGGAACTAGAAAAAATCATCCTGAGTGAGGTAACCCAAACCCAGAAAGACAGTTATGGTATGTACTCACTCATTGGTGGATTCTAGATATAAAATAAAGAACAATCAGACCACAAAAAAAAATAAATGAAAGTGGAGATAAGATGAACTTGCAAGCAAGAGAGAAGGCAAGCAGACAAAAGCAAGTCTTTCTTCTTTACTTTATTTTATTTTATTTTATTTTTGTTGGCCACTAAATGGTTCTCTCAATGATTAGTGTAAGTTTTCCAACTTTAGATGACCTGACAAGAACATCCCTCACATATATGCTCAGTGGTTTGCTTTTCAATTGACTCCATTCCAATCAAGTTAAAAATAAAGATTAACATAGTGAAAAAAATGTTTATTAAATAGAATCAAACATGTAATCAGGCCTGTTGTGTACAGCTAAACATGGTGGTGGTGTTATTACACATAAAAAAGGAGGCAGGGTTTATGGGATACAGCTGGATCAAGGAGATGGACATGGCTAATCTTGGTAGACATAGTCTCTGTAGGTGAACAGTCTTCATGCTATAAATATCCAGAAGAAAAAAAAGTTATGCTGGATATTTTCTGCACACACTATCAACATCCACACATGCACCATGAGATGGTTTTACCATTTCTTACTGAGCCTCATCCCCAAAGAAAAGACCCTTTCATTCCTTCCTGGGTCTGAGGCTAACACACGTTCACTCAGGACTTCTCTCCTCTTGCTTCCTTCAGTTTGAATTATAGATCTATGACCAGTGTACTTTCCTGTATTTTTATATTTCATTGTAAATTAAAACTGAAATTAGAATACAAACTCAAAACATTGATTAATAATTGTAGACAGCTCAAGTGTATATTTTGAATGCTAATTTAAAAAAATACTACTATTGCTTAACAAAAACTATAGAATTTGCATTTGTTAAGCCAATGAAATATTTGCACCAGTAGATTTTGGTATCCCATCCTTTTTTTTTTTTTTGGTTTTTGGAGACAGGGTTTCTCTGTGTAGCTTTGGAGCCTGTCCTGGATCACAATCTGTAGACCAGGCTGGCCTTGAACTCACAGAGATCCACCTAGCTCTGCCTCCTGAGTGCTGGGATTAAAGGTGTGTGACACCACCACCCAATCCATCCTTTCTGTTAATGAATACAGACATGAAAACCCCAATCGATAGGAATGATAACATTTATTTTCTTTCCTCCTTCAACAAGCATGAAATAAACAAGAAGAAAGCATGTGTCTAACCAAGTAATTTCTGATCTTCTTGACACACTACTGATTCCAAACATCTTTAAGTCACTGAGTAAGAGATATGCTTGTCAGAATTCATTCATAAAATGGCTTAAATAGTGATAATGTCATCACAAAAAGTACCACTGAGCTCTGTGGACATAATTAACTGATTGTGCTTTGCTATTTGAGAATGTACTTATTATTCATGGGTGTAGCACGAATCTTAAAAGGTCTTATTAATAAAAAACAAACCTGGAGCCAGGTGCTGGGGCCACTGCTAGAAGGTCAGAGAAGCATAATAAGCCACAGCTTCCTCACCTGCCAATTCCTCAGCTGATCCTGTTTCCTCAGACTGGAAGCTTCTGAGTCCTCATCCCAATGGATCTCAGCTGAACTAATCCTAAAAGCCTAGAAGCTTCACCAGGCCTAGTTTCTGGTCCTCATGCCTTATATACCTTTCTGCTTCCAGCCATCCTTCCTGGTGTGAGTCACCACGCCTGACTGTTTCCAGTGTGACCTTGAACACACAGAGATCCAGATGGATCTCTGTCTTTGGAATGCTAGGATTAAAGGCATGTGTGCCACCATTTTCTGGCCTCTATATCTAGTGGCTATTCTGTTTTGTGACCCCAGATAAGTTTATTAGGGTGCACAATGTTTTGGGGAACACAATATCACCACACATGGGATTTTCTTTTTTTAAACAATAAAGAGGGGCTGTAAGATAACTCAGTATATAAAGGTACTTGCTGCCAAGCCTGAGGACCTGAGTTCAATACCAAGAACCCAAATTCTGCTGTTCATATTTTAAGCAAAGTTCTAACTACAAAACATTAAAGCTCTAAATAACTGACCATGTGTATAAAAGTTTATAGCATCCATATAAACTTTTGGTTTTAATTTATGTTTGTGTGTTTGTGGTTATGAGTGCTATATATCACTCAGAAGAGGGTGTTGGATCCCTTAGAGTTGGAGTTACAGGTGGTTGTCACCTACTCAGTGTGGATGGTGGGAACTTTGGTGTCATTCTTGGAAGAACAAGAGGCCCTCAACTGTGAGCCACCTCTTCATCATCTATATATTCTTTTTGTGTACAAAACAGGCAACAAACCTGTTTCTTCTTTGTTTGTTAGGGTCCAAGCAAAAAGGACTTTTATCAGTCTATTAGCCACACAGGTGAGAAATGAGTCAGAAAATACTACTACTGAATGACAAGGAATAACAGAATGTAAACTTTCAACACAAACTTACATGGCATTTAACTATGTGAATAGTTACTTCTGCCAAAGGAAACTAGGACAATTTATGAAAGAGGCAACATAAAAGTTAGCAATTTTTACAATGTGGACAGCCTTTGAAATGTGCTATATTTCAGAGCATTAATTCTGAATGGTCATTTAAACAGAGTTAATTGCTCTTGTTAAGTTAGATGTCAACAAGGATTGTTTAAGGCCTCACCATACTGTAAGTCTCAGAATGAGAACAAAGAATTTAGTCTTTCATAGAACGGACTTCATGGACAAGATCTATCAGTACTTTCCACAATTATAGAGACAACACCAGCCATAAGAAAAGCCAAGATTGTGACAAGATAAATATTATGAAAGATGTTAGTTAGAAATGTCTAACTTGGACCACTATGATGCTCAGCAGGCAAAAATGCTTGCTCTGAAGGCCTAAAAATGTGAGTTCAATCCCTGGAACCCATATTAAAAAAACATGGATATGAAGGTGCATAGCTTTAACTCCTCAGTGAAATGAGATGTAGAGATAGAAGAATCATTCAGAAAATTTAAAGAGAGGGCCTAGATTAGCAGTTCTCAACATGTGGATCATGACCCCTTTGGGGGTTGAATGACCCTTTCACAGGGCTCACAAACCAGCTATTTGGCATAGTAGATATTTATTTTACTATTTATTTATTTATTTATTTATTTATTTATTTATTTATTTATTTATTTATTTGTTTGTTTGTTTGTTTGTTTGTTTATTGAGACAGGGTTTCTCTGTGTAGTTTTGGTGCCTGTCCTGGATCTCGCTCTGTAGACCAGGCTGGCGTCAACTCACAGAGATCTGCCTGGCTCTTCCACTCGAGTACTGGCATTAAAGGTGTGAGCCACTACCACCCGGCTATATTACTATTCATAACAGTAGCAAAATTATAGTTATTAAGTAGCAATGAAAATAATTTTATGTTTGGGGGTCACCACAACATGAGGAACTGTATTAGAGGTTTAGAGCATAAGGAAGGTTAAGAACTACTGATCTAGATTATAAAGCATAGTGTAGCAAGAGAAACACGAGATATTGCTCCAGTAGGGTAGAAGGAGGAGGATGGACAGAGGGTTGATAGCACTTGCTTTCTTTTCCAGGACTGAGCTTTGGTTCCTAGCATCTAAATAGCAGCTCACAACAACTTGTAACTCTAGTTCCAGGGGAATTTGATGTTTTCTTGTGCCTCTGCTGGTACCAGGCAGCCATGCACATGGTGCACATACATTCATGTGAGCAGGCACTCATACACAGACTATAAAAATAAGTCTAAAAGAAATCATAAAGAGAGAACTGAAAAATATTTCCTGTGACCTTCACATGTATGCTGTGGCATGCACATGTCAACATTCACACATACAAACACATGCTTATAATCACACAATAATAACAGTAGTATTGGTAATAATGACAATAATACGTTTAAAGGAAATACTTAACTCTACAGTGGTTTTTTAAAAGAGAGACAAAAACTTCATGTATTTAGAGCTACACAAAGAATTATGTTAGCTGAAATTACTATGCTTGGATTTCTTACAGGTTTTTCCTCTTCAATTTAAGTTAAGTTGTTTGGCACTATTTCATTGCTATTTGAGAATTGTTTCAACAATGTGACCATCTACTGGAAGGTGCAATGTTGAATGTTGCTGTTGGTTAACAACACAGTCATTTATATGTTTACTTTACTTAGTGACAGATTACATCATGTGCTTCAGAAGTGTATGTGTGAATGGATAAAAATTCACAGTGATGGCAAGATGGAGATTTCAAAAATAAGCTCTTATAAAAACATGGAATGAATAAAGTTCATTCATCATTATCTGTGATAATGAGAATTTGGTATAATACAGTAATGAAAGTCATCATTTAGTCTCCATGGTTTCATTCTCTTTACTAATACAGTTTTACTGTGAGAGCTGGCAAGTGGTAGAGGTGCTGATGTGCCCCCTTCTTGCCACTCTCTAATGAGCAATTAAGTAGCCTGAAGCAGAACAATCAAAAGGTCTGTAAAACCCACACACTGAGTAATCAATTTTTGAAAAATATAGAGGTAATTGTACTTAGCTCTGTTGCTAGTCAAAAATTCTCTGAGTATCTTTTTCAGAATGGCTTGAATAAATGCATTTCTAATGGCAGTGTAGTTCTCAGAAATACTATTGTCAACCAACTCAGGATTTATAACATCTTCCCAAACACCATTTCCAATAAATGTATAAAGAAGGTATTCATGAGGCTGGAGAAATGGCTCAGTGGTCAAGAGAATCTCTTCCAGAGGACTCAAATTTAAGTCCCAGCACCCACAACAGCAGCAACTCACAAACACCTATAACTCTAGTTCTAGGGGATCTGATGCCTTCTTCTTGCTTGCAGTGGTACAGGGGTTTATAAAGTACACATACAATGCAGGCAAAATACCCATACAGATAAATAAAATAAAAATTTAAGAGAAGGAAGGCATTTAGTTCCATCTGCTATTCTCTTTAGAAGGATCTGATGGAATCCTGGTATTTAACATGAACTTTACTTATTTCTAAGAACCCATTACTCTTAGTGGGTTCTTTTTTTTTTTTTCAATGGCAATTTTTCAGCCTTCCTTCCTTCCTTTCTTTTTTCCTTCCTTCTTCCCTTCCTTCCTTATTTCTATTTCTGCCATTGCTCTTACCCACTTTCCTAAGCAGTATGAAACCTCAATGATATAGAGATGCCACTGTAGTTCAGATCTACAATACCTTGCAAATGGTCATGTATGAAAGGCTTAGTGCCCAGTCTGGTGCTACTGAAGTGAACTATAATTGTTAAGAGGTGGAGCATGATGGGATCCCTTTGGTCATTGTAGGGACTGTGAGATCCCAGCCCTCTCCTCTCTCTATTTTACTTCCTGGATATGGGTTATATGGATTTAATTTGCCATGAGTTCTTGTCATGAGATATTGCCTTGCCACACACACCCAAAAACAGTGTTGTCAACCAAATTGGGGCCATAATTTCCAAAACTGTATACCCAAATAACATCTTATTAGTTACCACAAATGATTTGCTGTTCTGATAGAAAGCTAACCAATACAGATGCCTTGGGTTATTCAGAAGCAAAAAAGGAGAGCCGGTTTGGGGGAGTGTGGGGTAGGGATTGGCTAAAAGATCATCCCAGACAAAGAAGATAGTAAAAACAGGAGAAGGTACCTCTGAAGTATTTGTTTAGGAGGGAAACAACAGTCCAGTGTTTCTGTAGTATGAAGTACAAGGTAAGAAATCGAGAAAGTGTACAGAAGCTGAAAAAGTAAAGGCCCTTTTGCAGTAACACTCTAGTAATATTATAGAGACTAATGCCAGCACAAGACTAGCATCTGGGAGGTGGTTAGGATGCTTCAGTTCTGACATATTTTGATAAGAGTGCCATAGATGCAGAACAGAGGGTTCAGTGCATAGTTAGGAGGTCAAGCCAAAGATATTAGATGGTAGAACTGAGCAGTCTAAATGCAATAGCCACTGAGGTGCACATAACAAGCTTATGTTTCATTTAGGATAAATCAATAAGATAGTCAAGAACGAAGTGTACATGTTAAGGGAGCTAGAGGTACATAAAACATATATTTAAGAACATGGAGAACTTAAGTTTCTATGGATGATGTTAGTGGATGGGCTTCCACATGCTAAGAGATTGTGGTGACAAGAGATGCAGGTTAGAATTTAAAGAGTGGGCAGAGGAAGAACATCAGCAAGAAAACATAGACTAGGCACAGAAACAGACTAGGAAAAAAAACACTTCCAATCCATTGGATATCAAGGGAATGGAGAACTTCAAAGACAGTATTTGTGTGAGTTTCTACTGTGTAGGCACTTCATCACTTTATGACAGTCTGGACAGGACAACAGATGCTGAGCAAGTTATGTTTGGCTTTGTTATCACAACACCAAGAGGTGTGGAAGAAGTTTGACAATCAAGGCCAGGAAATACCAAGCCTCCTAACAATGCATCCATCTTATTTCTAGGTAAAGTATTAGCCTCAAACTAGAATGAGGACAGCAACTTAGGCTCAACTATAGAAAAATCTTAAAGAAAGTTTTATTCTAAATATTTATTCTTAATTGTTAGGCTGAATGTAGGGTGGTATGTACTTATATATGCATGTATATGTTTAAAATAAATTTTTGTACAATATATTCTGATCATGGTTTCCCTTCCTCCAACTCCTTTCATATCCTCCCCACATTCCTATCTACCCAGCTCTGTTCCTTTTATTTATTTCCCTCTCCTTAGAAAACAAACAAGTAAATAAACAAATAAAAACCTAAGCAAATCTGAATAAAAATACAAATAAAAGAAAAAGCACAAGAAACATGGGGGAGTGGGAGTGAGAGAGAGAGAACCCATAAAAACATCAAATTGGAAACCATAATATATAAGCAAAAGGCCAGTAAGATAAATACCAAAAAGAATTACCCAAACATTGTGGTATGAGACAAAAGTCTATAAAAATACTACTGAGAAAACCACTATGTTCATTTTGTATTGGCCATATACTGCTGGGGATAAGACCTATCCTTAAGAGTGGTTAATATACCCAATGAGACCTCATTGAAGAAAATTAGCTTTTCCTCTAATATAGAATGCTTTATTTATGTTTAAAAATCCGGTTCAATATCTAAGAATTTTACCCGATCTTGTCATTTTGTGTCTTATTGCCCTAATTAAGGCATAATATGGAAAATAGCATCAAGAAAATGAAGGACAACTTTAATCCTTCCTCACCTTAGGACTTCCTCAGGCTGAAATCAAGTCTTCAAGTTGAAAGCATCCTGTAATCTAGAGACAAATATAATTTCAATTATTAAATAAAAGACAGAGAACACAGAATAAATTTAACTCCTTGGAAGTGAAGAAAGAATCCCCCATAACTTAAGACTCTGTGGTCCAAAAAAATATCATTGACCTGGAGTCGCCTAGCTATAGTTCCCCTCCAGTAGTTGTTATTCCTCTAATATTCTATCGATAAAATTCTCAAAATATATTTATTAGAAATCATAATTAGACTGGCACTTGTAGATGGAAGTTCCTCTGGTCCCGCACTAGCCCTGAGGTCCAGACAAATCTCTCCCACCCATGGTCCCACAGCCACTTATAAAGTAATCACTCAGAGGCTTTTATTAATTACAAACTGTATGGTCTATGGCTTCAGCTTCTTGCCAGCTAGCTCTTATAACTTAAATTAACCAATTCCTATTAATTTATATGTTACCATGTAGCCGTGGCATTGCCAGTCTGCTGGCATCTTGTTGCTCCATTGGTGGTGGCTGACTTTTCCCCTCACTCTCCTTTTTTCCTGTTTCTTCAGTTCAGACAAACCACCTAACCTTATTCTGCCTCACATTGGCCAAACAGCTTTATTTATCAACCAATCAGAGCAACATATATTCACAGCCTACAGAAAGACATCTCATAGCACTTCTCCTTTTCTGTATAATCAAATGGAAGGTTTTTAACTTTAACATAGAAAATCACATATAATAAAACAGTTATCAAGCAAGAATTACAGTTACAATATCTAGCCTATTTGTATTTGGCAAAATTAAAGAAAATATTCTATCATCTATCCTATATTTGTGAGTCTAAAGTTTCATATCTAATTTATTATTTATCATAACCAAGGAAAATTATAATTAATTAGTCTTCAACTACATCAAAAACCCCAAAAGGATATAATATTACCTAAGTAAATAGGAAATGACAGAGACATTTTGATATATGGACAGTCATGAAAAATTCCTTTGTACTGTTGAGGCATCCATCTTCAGCCGACAGGCCTAGAGTCTCTGGCAGAGTTTTTAGTGAAGCAGGAAATCTGGAGGATTGTCTCGCCTATTGGCAAAGTTCATCAGTAGCTTTTCCCTGTTTCCTTCAGAATGTCGGGCAGTCTCCTCTGCGAAGCAGGAACCTGAAGGACTATCTTGTGTGGTGATATTTCAATTATGCTAAAATGTGATTTTATTTGTATGTTAATAAATAAAGTTTGCCTGGAGATCAGAAGTCATTAGCAAGCCAGGAAAAGAAGTCAGGTGGTGGTAACCCATTCCCTTAGTCCAATCACATGACAGGCAGAGTCTCTGTGTAGTCAAGGACACAGTCAATCATGGTGACACAAACCTTTAATCCCAGTACCAATCATAGAGACCTGGATGTCTGTTTAGACAGGCAGTGACAAAGAAGCCATGTGGTTGGGTTTAGAGCCAATGAGAAGGCAGAACAGAAAGGCAATAAAAAGACAAGTCAGACAGGAAGAAACTCTCTCTCAGGGGAAGGATGGCAGTGAGTGGTAAGCAAAAGGTAGTCTTGGCTCTTTACTAGTGCTCTGATCTCTTGGGCTTTTAACTTTGTATTTGGCTCTGTGTTTCTTATTTAATAAGACTGTTTAGAAATTTATCTACAATTGATGCTCATGTGGCAAGAATTCATTAAAAAAACATTGGTGGCCTTACAGGCCAGGTGTTACAGGCCCAGGCTCAGCCAGAGTTTACAGGCCCCAAGATCGGCCCAAGCTATAATCGGTTCAGTCTGTCTGCACAAGGTCAGAGCTGCACTCTACCATAGCTACTAGTCGCTACCTATAGCTGGAACTGCTTGCAGCCAGATCACCAACTCACATGATTGGAGCTGGAGCTCAGGCCTGAATCAGCCTAAGTGGGAGCATGTGGCTGGATGTTAGCTTTTAGCCAGAATGTGTGGCTGTCCACTCTCTCTCTCTCTCTTTCTCTCTCCCATCTCAGATGCTAGGTAGCTGTTTTGAAATTCCCTCAGACTTCAACTGTTCTACACAGACTTAGTAAGTCAATTAAGATATCAGATATCTTAAAGGAAGAAACTACTAAAAAGAGAAAAAATTTTCCCATATTGAAAAAGTGGGAAATATCTTTGCAATATAAGGAAATTGGTCTTTGGTCTTTGTTTTATAAAATATCAGGCAGTCTGAAAATGGAACAATTACATGAGAGGATTAATGTTGGGATGTATGTGTAGATGTAACCAACCGTCTTATTAAATAAGAAACACAGAACCAATGTAAAAGAGAAAGCCAAGAGGTCAGAGCTCAGAGCTAAAATCTTACCCTTCCTCCTGTGAGCTCCTAGCTTCCCAAAAGAGAGCTATTTCCTGTGTGTAAGTCTTTTCATAGTCTTTTGTTCTGCCTTCTCATTGGTTGTAAACCCAAACACATGACTGCCTCATCACTGTCTGTATGTACAGCCCGCCAGGTCTTAAAGGCATATGTCTCCAATGCTGGCTGTATCCCTGAACACACAGAGATCTACCTAGCTCTTCTACCAAGTGCTGGGATTAAAGGCGTGTGCCACCACCGCCACACTCTAATAGCTCTGACCCCCAGGCAACTTTATTTATTAACATACAATCAAAATCACATTTCAGTACAATTAGAATACCACCACATGTATGCAACATCAATTATGCATATTATTTGTTTACTTATCCTTATTTTACAATTTAAAAAGATAGTCAATTTAAATGCCAGGTTAAAAGCTTTAGAAAAACCTGTTAAAATGAATTATAGAGAAATTAAGACTCAGACAGAAGAATTTAAGGGTGAAATTATTTCAGGATTGGATTATAAGGTTACAGAAAGAAAGCCTGTTTTCAAATAATCAAACTTAATTTTTCTGGTAACCATACAGCAGCTGCTTGATCAAGTGCATGTACAAACTAATTGGACTCCAGTTGAAATGTTAGATTTAAGAAGGTTTAAGGAGGCAATAGTATCTTGTGGGATGCATTCCCCATTTGTAAAGCAAATGATAAACTCCTAATCAACTTGTAATAGGATTATCCCTCAAGACTGGAAAGAATTGGTAACCACTGTACTGGAACCCAGAGCAGAGCACCAGTGGCACATGTGGTACAGAGATGAGGCTGAGACCATAGAAAGTCAATGGAGGGCTAGAGGTGTGGAAATCTCCCAGGATCAGCTTTGTGGAGAAGGCCAATATGCTGAAATACAAAGACTTTTTATATTTATATGATAACCAAACCTTAATTCTATGTCACATGGCAGCCATGAATACATTGGAAAGATTTGAGGAAGCAGGAAAGAAAATTGAGTCATTCACAAAAGTTATACAGGGCCCAAAAGAATCCTTCACAAAATCCTTACAAAGACTGTCTTCAGCAGTAAATAGAATAGTCCCTAATACAGAAGCTAGCCAGATGATAACTGAATCTTTGGCTTTTGAGAATGTGAATGCAGCATGCAAGAGAATAATCAGGCCATTAAAGGCAAGATCTGCACCCTTAGAGGATTGGATCAGAGATACAATTAATGTTGAGTCACATGGCCATGATGATATGTGGATAGGAGAAGCAATTTCAAAAGGTTTGAGGAATGTCTGATGTTTTGGATGTGGAAAGCAAGGACATTTGAAAAGGGACTGTAAACAAGGCATTCCTAGAAACAATGATTCTTCAAGGAGCAATGGCAACAGAATGCCCCTCCCTTCTGGAGTATGCAGAGGGTGTGGTAAGGGTAAACATTGGACCAAGGAATGTAGATCAACAAGGAACAGACAAGGTAATCCTTTTCCTTGGCTGGGAAAGCCCCAGAGGGGCCTCAGGCTGGCCTCCACAAAAAATCCAATTCAGACCTTTCCTGCCATTGAAGAAGAAACCCCTACTCAGAGCAATTAAATAACCAAATGTCTATAGGAATAATCCAGGCTGCTTGGGTGATAGAACAGCTGAGGCAGAGAGAATAGAAAATTCAGGAAAATCCATAAAGCAAATGTTTTGGCAAACTTCTATAAATGAACAAAACCAAAATTAGCAATACAAATAAATGAAGTTTTTTTTTTGGTCCAGTCTGGTAGACACAGGTGCAGATGTAATAATAATTGCACCAGAATTTTGGCATCCAACTTGGCCTCTTCAGGAGGTAAATGTTCAGCTGTTAGGGACTGGAACATTATCTCAAGTGAAACAGAGTGCAAGATGGCTCAAATGTATAGGTCCAGAATGAGATAGAGGAAAAATCAAGTCATATGTGGCTAACATAGCTTTGAACTTATGGCGTCATGATCTATTACAACAATGGAGTAGTCAGATTAACATCCCTCCAACTTCAGAAACAAATTATAAACTAGCACATGTTTCTGAGAAAATGTATTATTCTAATGAGTGGTCAACAGCCCTCCAGATTGTGCAAGAACAGAGCAAAACAACTGATAATCTTCCAAAGACACCAGTAGCTCTACCTTTAAAATGGTTAAGAGACAAACCTGTATGTGTTCAGCAATGGCCTTTAACAACAGAGAAACTCAGCTTTAGAAGAGCTGGTACAAGAGCAGTTAAATGCTCAGCATATTGAAGAATCATCCAGCCCTTGGAATTCTCCTGTATTTGTTATTAAAAAGAAATCTGGTAAATGGAGAATGGTAACAGACCTTAGAACAATTAACAAAGTAATTCAACCAATGGGCTCTCTACAATCTGGAGTTCCTTTGCCTACTCTGTTATCTAAAGAATGGCCTCTTATAGTTATTGATTTAAAAGACTGTTTCTTTTCAATACCCTTACAAAAAAAAGACAGAGAAAGATTTGCCTTCCTGGTGCCTACTTATAATAATTCTCAACCAGTTAAGAGATATCAGTGGCCGGGCGTTGGTGGCACACGTCTTTAATCCCAGCACTCGGGAGGCAGAGCCAGGTGGATCTCTGTGAGTTCAAGGCCAGCCTGGGCTACCAAGTGAGCTCCAGGAAAGGCGCAAAGCTACACAGAGAAACCCTGTCTCGAAAAACAAAAAAAAAACAAAACAAAACAAAAAAAAGAGATATCAGTGGATGGTTCTCTCTCAGGGAATGTTGAATAGCCCAATCCTGTGCCAATATTTTGTATAACATCCATTGGAAGTGACACATAAAAATTTCCTAAATCTATAATTTGTCATTATATGTATGATATTTTACTACTGACTTAAATGCAGATACTTTAGAAAAAATGTTTGGAGAAGTAAAGAAAACTTAAGCTTGTTGGGGATTACAAATTGCACCTGAAAAGATACAAAGAGGAGATTATATTAATTAGGATATAAAATTAGTCTACAAAAAAATTAGACCTAAAAGGTGCAAATTAGGAGAGATCAATTATGGACTCTTAATGACTTTCAAAGATTATTCAGAGATATTTCTCATCTACGAACTATTGTTGGGGTAAAAAATGATGAACTAAGTATTTATTTAAATCCTTAGAAGGTGACAAGGACTTAAATAGTCCAAGAAATATCCAAGATAGTCCAAGACTATCTATCACCTGAAGCTGAGAAAGACTTGGCCATGGTAGAAAAGAAAGTACAGGAAGGACACGTGGATCATACTGATCCAAAGCTGGATTGCATTTTGGTTATTTTACCCTCTAGGCATTCTCCTACAGCAATCTTAATGCAGAAGGAAGATATTATATTGAAATGATTATTTTTATGAAACTAACAGAGTAAAAAATTAAAAATTCATGTGGAAAAAAATCTCTGACTTGATTTTGAAAATTGAAAATCCTTTGTCAATTAGCAGGAATTGTTGTACCTTTAACTAAGGAGGACATTGAAAAATTATGGGCAGAATGTGAACCTTGGCAAAAAGCTTGAAGTAATTTTTTGGGAGAGATTAACAGCAAATATCCCAAAAGTGATAGAATTGAACTTATAAAGATAGCTGATTGGATTTTGCCTCAAATTGTATGGGAAACACCCATATGTGGAGCTTGTACATTTTATACAGATGCAAACAAACAAGGAAAGGCAGGTTACAAATCAGAAAATTTAAGTAAAGTGTTTCAAAATTCTTATAATGCGGTTCAAAATTTGGAACTGTATGCTATTCTGTTGGTGTTAATGGATTTTTCAGAACCTCTCAATATAGTTACTGACTCTTAGTATACTGAAAAAGTGGTATTACATATTGAGACTGCAGAATTTATCCCTGATGAGTTAGAATGAACTTCACTATTTATTCAATTACAAGATATAATCAGGACTAGGAATCATCCTTTATATATAAAACTCACAGGCCGGGCGTTGGTGGCGCACGCCTTTAATCCCAGCACTCGGGAGGCAGAGCCAGGCGGATCTCTGTGAGTTCGAGGCCAGCCTGGGCTACCAAGTGAGCTCCAGGAAAGGCGCAAAGCTACACGGAGAAACCCTGTCTCGAAAAACCAAAAAAAAAAAAAAAAAAAAAAAAACTCACATCCAATCCCATATGGGTCTGTCAGGCCCTCTAGTACAAGGTAATGATGAGATTGATAAATTATTGATAGGAAATGTGCTGGAGGCCTCACAATTTCATAAATACATCATGTCAGTAGTAAAGGTTTAAAAAAATATTTTTCCATAACCTGGCAACAAGCCAAGAAAATTATAAAGAAATGTCCTACTTGCTCCTTTTGCAATCAGATTCCATTACCAGCAGGATGTAACCCAAAGGGTACTCAGAGGAATGAAATCTGGCAGATGAATGTGATTCACGTTGCAGAATTTAGAAAATTGAAATATGTGCACCATACCATCGATACTTATTCAGGATTTCAATGGGCAACTGCTTTGAGTTCTGAAAAAGCTGATTCTGTAATCACTCATTTGCTAGAAGTTATGGCCACCATGGGTATACCTGCACAAATCAAAACTGACAATGCTCCAGCATATGTCTCTGTTAAAATGAAACTTTTTTTTTTGCTTATTACAATATAAAGCATATTACAGGTATACCACATAATCCTACAGGTCAAGCAGTTACAGAAAGATCAAACAGAACTCTAAAGGATATGCTAAATAAACAGAAAGCGGTACCCCCCCCCCCGAAATAGATTGAATAATGCTCTATTAACTTTGAACTTTCTTAATGCTAATGAGAAAGAAACAATAGCTGCAGAGAGACACTGGATAATAGAGAAAAAAAAACTACAGAATTAAATCAGCCTACATACTTTAATGATGTGCTGACCTCAGAATGGAACCTAGGATATGTTTTATGTTGGGGATGAAGTTTTGCTTTTGTTTCTACAGGAGAAGGTAAGCTGTGGATACCATCAAAATTGATAAAGGTTTGATTTGAACAAAAGATAACTCTTAATTAGAAGAGGTGATAATTCATCAACCACCATGACCATTCAATTTAAACTAACTTATACCAGTAACACATGCCTTTGTAGCTAGAGTTTTCCTGCCTTGCCCACACTCAGGACAAATCTTTGTCACCCGCCAGTCCCACAGCCACTCAGACCCAACCAAGTAAACACAGAGACTTATATTGCTTACAAACTGTATGGACGTGGCAGGCTTCTTGCTAACTGTTCTTATAGCTTAAATTAACCCATTTCCATAAATCTATACCTTGCCACGTGGCTGGTGGCTTACCGGTGTCTTCACATGCTGCTGGTCATGGCGGCAGCTGGCAGTGTCTCTGCCTCAGCCTTCCACTTCCCAGAATTCTTCTCCTCCTTGTCCTGCCTATACTTCCTCCTGCGTGGCCACTGGCCAATCAGTGTTTTATTTATTGACCAATCAGAGCAACAGATTTGAAATACAGACCATCCCACAGCATGCCTTTTCATTTAATCAGATATAACTTGCCAAAAGGGAACCTCCCAAAGTTAGTCTTGGGGAAAGGTTTTTGTTTTTGTATTTTAGGAGAATGAAGGCCAAGGAATATGAAGAACACTAGACAAATGAAACATCTAAAGAAAAAGGACAAATCATTTAGAAAAAATGTCCCAAGAAAAAGAGTAAATTGGACTATTGGTATATCATCTATAAAATTTCATAAGTCTTCCTAAATGTTTGTTTCTGCTCTTCTCTAATGACATTTAACACAAATGTTCTTCTTGTAGTCCCAGTTCAATTAAAAATTGAAGCTGGCTTTGGAGTTAGAGAATGGCTCTCTCCTTCTCTAAACCTAAGCATGTTGTTAAAAGGAAAATGCAAACTGCCTGTATCATGAAAGAAGAAAGCCATTTTCTGATATGGGACAGGAGAAAACAAACAAAAAATATTAAGGGACTATTCTACTGCTACTAATCTCAATTCTTTGATTCTATTCTGATTCTGTAAACTTTTCTTAAAGTATGAATTTTATATTAAAATTTATAAGAATAATATATATTTTAAACTTTGTTAAGATATTAATGGTCATATAGAGTACTAACTAATTCTAGAAAAAAGGCTTACATTAGCTGCCTATACATGTTTTTGTGTTTGAGTCTCTATCAGTTTTCTGCAGGAAATCATGACCAGGCCTTACATCAAATTTGAAGTCTCCAGAAAGATGATGGGGCTCTACAACAACAACAATTCCACGTGGAAAATAATAATACCACTAAGCTGACAAACATCACCCACAGATCTGCTTTGGACTACAAACTGCTCAGAGCAATTTTGAGATGGGTAGCTGAGATGATCCAGTTTCACAGACTACTTGAACAAGGACTTGAGATAAGCCCTGAACTTTGGCATTATGCACAGACTGGACAACAAAGGATATAGTTACTTTCCCAAGAACTTGACAGTTAACCCAAAATTTTTCTTTTCACAATAAAGATACCTTTGCTTACAACCATCAGGAAGCAATTTTAAGAACATTATGCCCACATTCCCAAAGAGGTGGTATGGGGTTGTGGTTTTTGGTTTTTCAATGGGTTTTGGGTCTGGGATAATCTTCATTGTTTAGGAGAGTTGGTTACAAGTTGTTGTTAATGGTTAGGAAAAGGGCTAAGCAAAGGAGATTAGATTTAAGGTACTTGTTTGAAAAAAAGATATATAGAAATGATAGAATAGAGGGTAGATTATTGAATCTATTCTGAAAAGTAAAGAGAAGATATAGATATGGTATAGATAAAAAGACAGATTATTGAATCTACTTTTAATTAGTATTAAATAGTTTACATTGGAATGGATTTTTGTATATTGTATACAAATTATATATATTGAGATTGATATTGTTAGAAAATGCTGTATGTATATTTCTAATCTTATTCAAGATATTGTACTTATACAGTTCATTTAACAATGTAATGCAATTTGCTGATCCTTGAATGTTATTATTACCAACTATTAGGATATAAAGAAATAAAAGTTAGTAGTTATACATTACAATAGAACTTGTAGTCATGTTAGGTATGTTTTCAAGGTTGAGCAGATATATTTTAGATAGACAGGTCACCTCAAACCTTTCAGAGATCTACAGAATATGGCATTTAAAATGTTTTAATATCTTAGAAATTTTTTCTTTTTCTTTCTTTTTTTATGACTATGAGTCATGTCGGCTCCTGGCAGTACCAATCTACTTCAGAGAAGATATGGGCATTGAAGAAAATGCAATTGGAGTTAACTTTCATTGTGGCAGAAGTTAGCCACTGAACAACAAAGTGTCCTTGAATTGACTGCTAACAAACAGGACAGACAGGACACGAAACAAAGAACTACCGATTCTTGTCAAGACAAGTACAGTTGTGGCTTTAGCAACAAGTATCCTCTGAGGCCAGGACGATATGGCACCTTCCCTGAAGTGGCCTTTACAATCTGGAGAAGGTACAGTTCCCCTTTCTTCGAAGGCAGCTGAACAGGCCGTGGACTGATTGCTTCTGATGTTCAGTGGAACAGCAGCTGAAACAGTTATTCTTGAAAAAGTAACTAAGCAGATGGAATCTAACTTCTCAATGGTAGACTTGCATTTAATGAAAGGTATGAAGCCACCCACAATCCGAGAAAAATGGGATGTGGAGAAGAATAGGATGCCAAGATGAAATCACACAAACGAGCCAAGAAGAATGGACAGCTGACTTCCAAAAACATTAACCATTTCCAGAATTTAAAATGCCGAATCATAACAGGACACTAGTGGAATTCAGGTGTTTCTGGTACATGGACTACTCTCACCGAATGTGAGATCGAACTGTAGGCCTTGTATACATCTTACTCCACAAATGAATCTGTCAGATATGCTAAGCCTATAGGCTGAAGATGATGCCCCAACATTGTGGAGAAACCTTGGGTGACTCTCCAGGCAGCTGGCTGTTTCTGTCTACTCACATTTTTTTTTTTTTTGGAAGCCATTTGCATGCACTTCCTGTTTTTTTTTTTTTTTTTTTTTTTAGGTAATATTATTTCCTTCTTGGGTCTCTGAGGGAGTTGAAGATTAGATAGTTATGGTTATAGTTAGTTGAAAATTAGATAGTTATAGTGAGTTGAAGGCTAGATAGTTATAATTATAGTTAAAGATTAGATATAATTTTCCTTGTTAAGAATTTTAGAAAAGAAACTCACTAAAAAGGTGTAAGTATATAAATTTGAAAGACATTATAAGATAGTTCTGTTAGTAATATAAGTTAGGATAGAAAGGGAATCAGGTACCTTTTGAACTTTCCAAAATAGCATAGATAATGGAATATTTTCTCTGAGTTTGTCAAATGCAAATGGACTAGACATTGTTTAGGTATTTATTGCTTGTATATATTGTATATTGTTATTGTACTTATTGTATATAGTTTTTCTTATATTAGTTATAACTTTTTTATCCTTTTTTCTTTGTATTAGAATAATAGGGGCGAATGTAGTGATATTTTAATTGTGCTGAAATGTGATTTTATTTGTATGTTAATAAAATTCACCTGGAGATCAGAGGTCATTAACAAGCCAGGAACAGAAGTAAGGGAGTGATACCCATACCCTTAATCCAATCACATGTCAGGCAGAGTCTCTGGTCAAGGACACAGCCAAGTTTGGTGACATAAACCTTTAATCCCAGTACCAACCATAGAGACCTGGAGGTCTGTATAGACAGGCAGTGATGAGGAAGTCATGTGGTTGGGTTTAAATCCAATGAGAAGGCAGAACAGAAAGGCAGTAAAAAAAACAAGTCAGACAGGAAGAAACTCTCTCTCAGGGGAAGCAACGGCAGTAAGTGGTAAGCTAAAGATAGTCTCGGCTCTTCACTAGTGCTCTGATCTCTTGGACTTTTAACTTTGCATTTGGCTCTGTGTTTCTTATTTAATAAGACTGTTTAGAAATTCATCTGTTTAGGTAAAGTTTAGTGGAAATTTTCCCATGAGTCCTGCATGTCCAGTTTATACAGCATACTGTCAAGTAGTCGGTACAAGGACACTTTCTGCCCAGTGGATAACTTTTGCCACAAAGAAAGCAAATTCCATAATGAGTCTATTCAATGCCCTTTATCCTCTTTGAAGTAATTGGTGCTGCTAGGAGCAGATATGACTCACTTTCCAGAAAAGCCTAAGTTCTTAAAACATTTTAAATTCCATATTCTGTAAGTCTGTGAAGTATTTGAAGATTACCTACCTAATTGAAATATATCTTTGTATATCTGAAAAACTTAACTAACATGACTATAAATTTGTCTATTATTTTGTATTTCTTAACCACACATTACATTTTTAAGTGAGTTGCATAAACATTATGCCTTAACCAAGAGTAAAAATGTACATACAATATAACAAAATTAACTTTAAATTTGTATCAATGAATCAAAATCCATAGTAATATAAAACATTTCAAACAAGTTGTTGCTCTTTAAAAGTATATTCAATAATCTACCTTTTTATTTTATCATATCTGTATCCACTTTTCTTCTTTATGAAGAGATTGCATTTATAATCAACCCTCTTTGAATAAAAATAAACATTTATAATTCATATTTCAGGAATTTGGGCATTCTCATACTTCTCCATGGTTGGGGATCCTGGCAATCTTATGGGGATCTTGAGAAAATTAGGAATTATAGTTAAATCTTGGCTTTAGTAGTCTGTGAGGCTGTATTGACCTTTCAGGGGTTCTTCATTGATCAAACCGTATTAGCCTGGAAGCAATCCATAGGTTCTCATCTTCTGTGTAAACAAAAGCAGAACCTCTTTTCCAAAGCAACATATCCTTAGACCCAAATCCCAAAGATAACACAGCCTAGACTCTGTGTAATTTCTATCTTTATGTGGCTTATTATATTTTTAATATATTATTTTAAGACTTTATTTTATTTTTATGACTATCTATATTCCTTCTCTTCTCTCTCTCAAGCCTAAGTACCTTATTACACACAATATAAATTACTTAGAGTTTTATTTCATCTGAATCTGTGTTATTGTGAATCTATAATCTTTCTCTGACCTGGAGAGATTTTAAACTGCTAAGCTGCATTGCTAGGACCAATGCAGAAACCTTGGCTTCTGACTCTGCCTCCCTCAGCTTTTCAACATGGTGGAGGTAGGATTACTGCCAGCTCTGGGAGCCATGTTCACTGCCAACTCTGGGGACAATGGGTCTACGCCTCCATTAAGCAACGTGTGGCCTGTTTGATTCATAGATGGTCTTATAATAAAAAATGTGGAGCCATCTATTAGGGTGAAAGCTGAAAGATCAGGAAAGCAAAGCAAGCCACAGCCAGCACCTATTACCTCACAAACTCCATGAATCCTCTGGCTGAAATTCTCTGAGTCCTCACATGGAAGGGTCTCAGCTGAACTGCTTCAATTCCTGCTTCCTCATACCTTATATACCTTTCTCTGCCCAGCCATGTCACTTTCTGGGATTAAAGGTATGCATATGTCCCAGTACCAGTATTAAAGGTGTGTGCCACCACTGGCCAGGCTCTGTTTCCATTATGGCCTTGAACTCACAGAGATCCAGATGGATCTCTGCCTCTCCCAAGTTATAGAATTAAGGGTGTGTGCCCCCACTGTCTGGCATCTATGAGTAATCTAGTGGCTGGCTTGTCCTCTGATCTTCATGCAGTTTTATTAGGGTATACAATATATCACCACACTATCCCAGAAACCTTTTATTTTTCTGTACTAGCAAAAGCTAAATCCACCACAATGTACTGTGTAGCTTGGACACACCTCTGTGTACTGCAGGGGAATCTGCCATGGCACTTAGCTCATGGTGGCTGGTGGCCCACTGCATCTTACAGGCAGCTGTCAAGAGACAATCTCTGCAGTGCTGCTGGCATGAGACTGTGAGATTAGGAAGCCTAGTGTGGCTCTGCTTCTGTGCATTCAGAGTGTTTAAGCTATCTTAGGTCAATGTGGATCAATGCCCATTGGTGAGCACCAAATGTAGACAGAAAGTTCTCTGGTCCCACCCTGGCCCCAAAGTCCAGACAAATCTCCCACTCATAGTCCCACAGCCACTTATAAAATAATCATTCAGAGGCTTTTATTATTTAGAATCTGTAGGGTCTATCGCTTTAGCTTCTTGATAGCTAGCTCTAATAACTTAAATTAACCCATTCCTCTTAACCTATATGTTATCATGTAGCTGTGGTGTTACTGGTCTCCTGGCATCTTCTTGCTCCTTTGACAGTGGCTAGCTTCTCCCCTCACTCTCCTTTCTTCTCCAGACTGTTCAGTTTGAATGTCCCACCTAACCTTATTCTGCATTGTCATTGGCCAAACAACTTTATTTATTAACCAATCAGAGTAACACATATTCACAGCCTACAGAAAGACATCCCACAGCAGTGACTGATGTTATTAGGGAACCTTATTTTTACAGAATGGGGTGGTGGAAGCAGATCATAGTCATGAACAAGTGTATAGAAGCTGAGACAGTTAATGCAGAAAGTGATAGTTTTAACATTAACAAGTTTATATAAAGAAAGTAATGGAATAATTGATTAGGACTAGAAATGACGAGTTTTAATTTTCTACCTAACAAAGGGAGAGGACTTGAAGTGCTGTAAAAAAAGGGGGGGGGAGTTGGAAAGATCAGTAAGCTGCAACTCTAAGTTCTGAAGGAAGCAGTAGGTGGAGTGGAGGAACCGAAGCTATTTAAGTCCCTGGCTTTGTTCCTCAATATTCTGGTATAAACTTTCTAGTAAGACTGCATAACACACCCATCTTTTGGGAGGTTGATATAGCCATAGACTCCTCTGTAGTCAATAAAATGTGGGTGGAGGCCACACATATCACTATCTGTGTGACTTTTAACCCTCAACTTTGATGCTGGAGATAAAGATTTCACTATCAGCAAAAATGCTGGGGTCAAAACCTAATGACATTCTTCAGCAGTCTATAAACTCCTTTTATCACATCATGATTTGTCTTCTGCACTTTACTGTGAGTGTAACAAGTGTGGGAAAAAGGTGGATGAACAAGGCAGGGTGATCAGCTATGATTGGAAGTGGAAGATCACATTGTTTGACATGTAGCATGAATGAGAAGCAAGTCTTCATTGGCTTTACTCTAAAATTATAGTGGTCTTTTTATAGCATAATCCACTCTCATATTTTTATCAATACAGTGTATATAAGCCATTGATTCTAAAGTGCTATTGACTTATTAGATGTTTCCTAACATCAAAGTAGGCATAATCTGCTGTGGGATGTTAATGTATGTCCTGTGGGAGCCCTTCTTGGGTTCCTTGTGGTGTTACCCAGCAGGTTTGCATAGAGGATGATTAGGACCATGGGCCTGAGTGCAGGTGTCTGAGATGATCTGCACTTGGCTGTACTGGGGGATGGTCTGTATGTCAAGTTGCTCTGATTGGTCAATAAATAAAACCTGATTGGTCGTGGCTAGGCAGGAAGTATAGGCGGGACTAACAGAGGAGAAATAAAAGAACAGGAAGGCAGAAGGAGACACTGCCAGCCACTGCCAGGACAAGCAGCATGTGAAGATGCTGGTAAGCCGCGAGCCACATGGCAAGGTATAGATTTGTAGAAATGCATTACTTTAAGATATAGGAACAGTTAACAGGAGGCCTGCCACGGCCATACAGTTTGTAAGCAATATAAGTCTCTGTGTTTGCTTGGTTGGGTCTGAGCGGCTGTAGGACTGGCGGGTGACAGAGATTTGTCCTGACTGTGGGCAAGGCAGGAAAACTCTAGCTACAATAATCTGTGGACCTAAGATATAATTTGCAAAAAGGAGAAAATCTTATGCTTTAGAATTCAAGTGATATATGATGATATGAAGACACAAATATGGGTGTGTAGATTAATTACTAAATGATTTTATTAATAAAAAATATGGAGCCAGAAATTTGGGTTAAAGCTGAGAGATCAGTGGAATAAGACAAGCCGCAAGCTGACCTCACCTCACCAACCTACAGTCTTAAAAATGACCTACTTCCTGTATACTCATGCCTATATTCCATTCTGTTCTGCTAACTCATTTCTTCTTTCCATCCAGCTGCATCACTTCCTCTTCTTATCCAGTTCTGTCACTTCCTGTCTATCTGTAAAGACCTCCAGTCCTCTATGGTTAACTTGTGTTGGAATTTAAGTCATGTGCCAGTATGCCTGGCTCTGTTCCCAGCATGGTCTTGAACTCACAGAGATCCAGATGGATCCCTGCCTCTCGAGTGATAGGATTAAAAGCATGTGTTACCATTGCCTGACCTCTGTGTTTACTATAATGCCTGGCTTTTCCCTCTGATCCTCAGATAAACTTTATTGCGGGACACAGATAAAATATCACCATATGGGTTATGTGAATGTGTGTATACCCTCTTATTTACACACCATTATCTTCCTGTATATGTATTTGACTTACTATGTCTTACATATCTCCAAGTTGGATAGTCGTATAAAAAATCAACCTGAGGGAGATAACCTAGACTCAGAAAGACAAACATGGTATATACTCACTCATAAGTGAATATTAGCTATAAAGTAAAGGATAAACATCCTATAATCCACAGACCCAGAGAGGCTAGGTAACAAGTAGTGCTGAAGAGGGATGTATGGATCTCTGTGGGAAGGGGAAATAGAAGAGATTTCCTGAATGGACTGGGGGTGGGTAGAGATGGGAACTTGAGGGATGGGGGTGGGAGTGGGTGGAGGGGGAGAGTACTAAAACAGATGGCTGGAAGGGGGTGGGAGTTCAGGGTCAGGTAGAACTCTGATGCAAGTGAAACTTCCATGAATCTACAAGGATGACTCCAGCTAAGACTCCTAGCAATAGTGGATATGAAGCCCAAACTGGCCATCTCCTGCAATCAGATTGGTGACTTACCCCAACTATCATCAATGAGCCTTCATCCTGTAAGTGATGGAAACCTATGCAGAGACCCTCAGCCAAACATCAGGCCAAGGTCTGGAAATCCTGCTGAAGAGAAGGAGGAAAGATTGTAGGGGCCAGAGGGCTAAGGACATCACAAGAAAACCACAGAAACAATTCACCTGGCTCGTAGGAACTTAAGAGTCTGAACCAACAACCAGGGAGCCTGTATCGGACCAACCTAAGCCATATATATATATATATATATATGATAATTATATATGATAATTGTGTAACTTGGTCTATTTGTGGAACTCCTAAAAATGGGAACAGGTCTATCCCTGGTGTTTATGTTAACTCTTGGGAACCTATTCTTCATACTTGATTGCCTTGGCCAGTCTTAATACAAGGGGAGGCATTTAGTCTTACTGCAACTTCATATGCTGTATTTTGGTGATATCCATGGGAGGCCTGGCCCTTTCTGAACAGAAACAGAGGAGGAATGGATTAGGGATGGGGAAGGGAGGTGGGGGCATGGAATGGGAGGAGAGGAGGTAGTGGAAAAATATGTTCAGGATGTAAAATAAATAAATAGATTTTTTTTAAAAAAAGAAACTACATGTCATTACATGAAGTCTGACAATCTGGATTCTACTGATTCCCTATGTTTTATATGAATGGACTTTGACATTGGGTTAAATCTTCCCTTTTAAGAACAATACTGCAAAGTATCTTTTTATTCCAAAGAGTGAATATAAATGTATCCTTGAATTATTTTAGAGAGAATGTGTGATGGGCAGGTATATGCCTTTAAGATTTTAGTGGATATCATTCAACAGTGCTTGAGAATACTTATTTGTACTAAAAATGCCAATATATTATATTATAAATATAACTTATTTTTGAAATACCAAAGGCTTAAAACAGTAGGATCCATGTTTCAATGTCATTGCACTTCTTTCATCATTAAAGAGACATCTTTGAATAAGATTGGAATTGACCTGCTGAAGTTCCTGATCATATGATACATCTACCTTTAGGTAAAATCATTTTCCCCCTAACAATTTGAAATATACTTTTTTTCTGTCAAGTGAGTCCATTATAGTAAAAATTTCAAAATGTTTTTCTAACTATAATTTTTAATTTTGATTTTACTGAACGTTTGATCACTTTATCATACAGAAATACCATATAATATTCAGATTCATCACTATCTTCTGCTCATAATCTGTCATTAACATCACACTCCAGTTTATGAAAATGAAATTTTTATTTTTCTAGACTATTTATGGTTTCATCTATATGTTTCAAAAACTTAATGCTCTTGGAATTTTATTATCTGATATAAGAGACAAGGCTTTAACTAACTTGGTTTGAATTAGGGTTTTTGTGTCTCTTTGGTTAACTTATATATTTTCTGTATTTAAAGTATTTATTCAAGTACCAAGTTAATATTATTTTGCATGATTTTTCTACTCAGAGAAAGCTATGGACAATATCATTTTACATAGACACTCCTGAGAGGAACTGAAATTGATAATCCGCTTACAGCATGGAAGTCACTAAGCTTTGCTCTTATGAAGCCATTAAGTTTACTTCAGAGATCAGCACTAACTTTAGTTCTGCTTTCATGTGTATTTAAAGATGTTATTACTCAATGTTCCATTGTTTTCTGGGTAAGGTGTATCTATGCAAAGGTTTTTTTTAGGGACATGATACAGCTCAGCAGTTAGAAGTGCTTAAGATCATAAATTTGGTGATCTGAATTTGATTCCTGGGACACATATGTCCCAGTTGGACTCCTGTTTCTGTGACCAAAAGGAACTTACAGGAGGGAAGGGTAAATGTCAGTTTATAGTTCCAGGTAACAGTCTGTCACTGAGGGAAGTCAAGATAGAAACTCAAGGCTGGAACCTGGAGGCAAAAAGCATGGAGAAAGTCTACTTACTGCTTGCTCATTCTCATTCTGTGGGTCATGCTCAGCCAGGTTTCTTTTATAGTCCAGACCCACCCGCCTAAGGATAATACCTCCCATAGTGAGCCGGGTCATCCCAAGTCAATCACCAATGAAGTTAGTCTCTGCCATGACCACAGACCACTCTGATGTAGGGTGGTCTCCTAATTGAAAACCCCTCGAGTGACTCCAGGATGTGTCAAGTTGACAGCTGAAGTTAACTAGGTAAGATACCACATAAAGATGGAAGAAAGAGAAGTGACTCCACAAAGCTGTGCCCTGACCTCCATTAAGTGCACAGTGGATGCTCCCCCAAATCATAAATATACACTAATAAGTTATTTTGTACTATTCAAAGATATCTCAAAGATTTGAAACTATTTTAACAAATTATTTAGGAGATACTGCTAAGCAGAGACTCACCAGAGGCAATATGTGATTCTTTGGTTAAATCCAATGATAGGTCTTCTCATGAATGCATTCTCAGCCCAGGGCAACTGATTATACACATTTTTAAAAATCATGTATTGACATTGTTCTTTCCTAGAAGTTCTAAATTAAATTTTAAATTTTAGGTAACTTTTGGATTTAGGGAATTATTATGTGGATGCTATTTACTAGCTAAAATTAACAGTTTGTTTGTATTTCCTTCTTCCCCCATTGCCCTTTTCTGTTGCAGGATCCTGTCCAGAATTCCACTTTGAGTCATCCCAAAACCTTATCTCCTCAAGATTTCAATAGTGTCTCAGAATGTCTTATGTCTTATTATCCTGGAGGGACTGAAGGGTGCTGATGAACTCTTCTGTGCACTTGTGTGTAAGAGAAATTGCTCAATGGTCTTATTAATGAAAAACCTGGAGACACATATTGGGGTGAAATCTGAAAGATCAGAGAAGAACAAGTCACAGCCAACCACACCTCACAACTCCTCAGCTGATCTTGTTTCTTCAGACTGAAAGTAGCTGAGTCCTCACCCAAATGGATCTCAGCTCAACTGCTTAAAAGCTTTAACTTCCTGGTCCTCATGCCTTATATACCTTTCTGCTTCCTGCTATCACTTCCTGGGATTAAAGGCATATGTTCTTCTCAAGCAAAGGCGTGAGAGCTCAAGTCCTGGGATTAAAGGTGTGTGCCATCATGCCTGGATCTTCTTCCAGTGTGGCCTTCAACTCACAGAGATCCAGATGAATCATTGCCTCCCAAGTGATACGATTCAGGGTGTGTGCCACCACTGTCTGGCCTCTATGTCTAATCTAGTGGATGACTCTGTCCTCTGATCCCCAGATAAGTTTTATTTGTTAGAACACAAATAAAGTATCACCACATTTCCCCCTTTTTTTGTCTAAAATAAAAAAGTTATAACTAATATAAAAAACTATATACAATAAGTATATACAATACATACAGTCAAGAATTACATTAGCAATGTCCAGTCCATTAACATTTGACAAATTCAGGCAAAAATCTCATTATTTATCCTATTTTGGTGAATCCAATACAAAATTTGTATTCAACAAACAAAAATCCAATCCAATGTAAAATATTTAAAACTAGTAGTTGCCTTTTAAAAGTCAATTCAATAATCTATCTTTTTAAATCTTACTGTATCTATATCTTCTTTTTTCAGAGTAGATTCAGTGATCTACCTCTTATCTATATCCTCTTTTTTCTTTTTTTTTCCAAACAAAAACCCTGAATCCAATTTCCTTTGTTTAGCTTTTTTCCTGACCATTAACAATTAACAACTTACAATCAACCATCCTAAACAATGACAATTATCCATAACCCATTGAAATGACCAAAAACCATCCACCCACCTCTTTGGAATGTGGGCATTGTGTTTTTAAAATTACTTCCTGCTGTCTGGGTGTGAAGGCATCTTTAGGCAATCCTGAAAAGAAAAATTTTGTGTTAATTGTCAAGTCCTGATAGAGTTAGCTGTATCATTTGTCCAGTCTCTGTATAATGGAAAAGCACAGAGCTTGTCTCAAGTCCTTGCTTGAGTAGTATGTGGAGGTGGATCATCTCAGCTAGCCATCTTGAAACTGTCCTGAGCAGTTTTTAGTGCAAAGCCGATTTTTGAGTGGTGCTTGTCAGCTTATTAGTGTTGCCATCATTCTAGGATCTTTCATTTCTTTTGTTGGAAATTGGAGCAAGATTAGGGTAAAGCTATGCTCTTTACTTCTGGGGCCTCCTTATTTGTAGGTCCTATAAGCTGGCAGAATTAAGGAATAGGCATGAAGAATAATTAATACCTATATATTCTATTTACATATGTGATCATCTTAACTAAATGAAATATTGGTTCACATCAAAGTATCATTGCTAATTTATCACTATGTACCTTTAATTAGCCTCTCCCCCTCTGTGTTTAACCTCAACTTCCTCTGATTTGCATAGACAGTTCACATCTAATGAGAGTGGAAGTTGATGAATTAGTTGCTTTCCTGTTGATGTGATGAAATATTATGACTGAAGTGTTGTACAAGGAAGAGTTTATTTTGGCTCATAGTTCCAGAAGGAGGAGTCCATAATGGCAAGAAGTGTGTGGATGCAGGCAGTTGGAGCAGGAAACTAGAGGATCACATTGCATAACACAGGAACTGGAAGAGGGACACGGTGACCAAGCCTTCCCCAGTGAAGTGCTTCTTTTCTCAAGACCCTGTGTTGTAAATATACAATATCCTAAAGTAGTACCAAGACCTGGAGATAAGTACTCAAATATGCGAGCTAATGAAGAACATTGTGCACTCAAACTACCACAGGTGGTTTTTCAGTGTCAAATTGTAGTTCCATGGGAAGCAAATTTGTCATTTAGAGCAGTGATTCTCAACCTTCCCAATGCTGAGACCATTTATTTAAGTTCCCCATGTTGGGGTGACCACCCAATCATAAAATTATTTTATTGCTACTTTATAACTGTAATTTTGCTACTGTTATAAATTATAATGTAAATACTTGATATGTAGGGTATCTGAAATACAGGCCTTGTGGGTGTGGTGACCCACAGGTTAAAAACAATTGATCTAGAGTATTAGTCTATTAGCTCCCTTTGCCTTTGTTCTTTTCAAAGTGACTTTGATAAGCATCTTATTTCCCCTTCAGTGAAGTTGATTTCATTCTGAGAAATTCATACTCTTAAATGAGTTGTTAAATTTGCATATGTCAATATCTACTCCATATTGTAAAGTTCACAAACTAGTCTCACCATCCTAAAAGAAAAGACTGAGCTTTATCTGGTCAGTCTTTTCCCCCAATTCACCAATTCTCCTGCCGCCTACCAATGCTACAGTGTTTATGGTGTCTCTAGCCTTGTCCTATCAAGAATGTCAGAAAGTTGGAATTCTAGTTATATTATTGTAGTGTGTATTAGTACCTATCATGGAAGATTCATTTATTTTATGAATTGCTTGATTTTTATTGCTAAATAACTGTCCATTTTGTGAACATTTTGCAACTTAATCATTTACCTCTTAAAGTACAAGACTGGTTCTTTCCACTTTTAATGATTCTAAATAAAATGTCACAATTATTCACATGGATTTTTTTGTGTGTATGTGTGTGTGCCTTATATTTCAAGCCAGTTGGGTAAATATTGAAGTATGCAACTGCTGGATCATATGGTAGACTGTGTTTAGTGTTGTAGGAAACTGTCAAGCTGGCTTTCAAAGCAGCTGTTGTGGTTTTCATTCTGAATGGAAATTCCTATTGCTCTGTACCCTTTCTAGAAACTGGTCCTGCCACCTCAAATTCACTCATGCTTGTGTGTGATTTCACCTCATTTTATGTTAGCTTGGAAGTCCATCTCTGTATTGAGTTATCTTTTCTTTTTATTACTTTCCATCTGCACATTTCTCTTGGTTGGGCTTCTATTCAGGTCTAATGCCATTTTAAAATTTCTTGCTACTGATAGGTATTTATATATTTTGAATACAATCTTATATAAAATACAAATTTTGGAAATAATTTCCTCAGGTTCATATGGTGGTATTTTATTTGTGCTAAAATGTGATTTTCATTGTATGTTAATAAATAAAGTTGCCCGGGGGTCAGAGCTATTAGAGCCATAGCAAGAACGTCGTGGTGGTGGTGCATGCCTTTAATCCCAGCACTTGGTAGAAGAGCTAGGTAGATCTCTGTGTGTTGAGGGATACAGCCAGCATTGGAGACATATGCCTTTAAGACCTGGGGGACTGTACATACAGACAGTGACGAGGCAGTCACATGTTTGGGTTTACAACCAAAGAGAAGGCAGAACAGAAAGACTATTTAAAGATAGACACACAGGAAGTAGCTCTCTTTCGGGGAGGTATGAGCACCGCAGGAGGTAAGATTTTAGCTCTGAGCTCTGACCTCTCGGCTTTCTCTTTTACATTGGTTCTGTGTTTCTTATTTTAATAAGACAGTTGGTTACATGTACATCTGGTACCCAATGTAACAAAAATCCATTAAAAATCACTTGGTTTGGCAGCAGGTCTGGTTTCCCGCAAGGGTGGTTGGCTCCCTAGCCTGGGTGGTCGGTTTCCTAGCTCAGCCCCAGGTCTGCTTGGCCTCAGGCCAGACTAACCATGAGCTGCTTCCTTAAAGCCAGTGCTACAAACAACTCAGGCCTGCCCTGCCAAACAGGGCCCCTGCCTGTAAAGCCAATGCACATGGTCGGAGCTTAAGGAAGCCAGAGCCAAGCCTTGACTCGGCTCAAGAGGGAACACGTGGCTGGATTTAAGCTTTAGCCGGCTACGCTTTCTTGCGTGCTTTCTCTCTCTCTCTCTCTCTCTCTCTCTCTCTCTCTCTCTCTCTCTCTTTCTCTCTCTCTCTCTCTCTCTCTCTCTCTCTCTCTCTCTCTCTTCACACCTAGGACACTAGGTGGCTGTTTTAAAATTTCCTTGGATTTATACTGTTCCACGCAGATTTGGTAATCATAACATATCAGATATTTTAAAGAAAACTATTTAAAAGAGAAATCTTTTTTCCACATTTAAAAAAATGAGTTTTATGTATACATTAAAAAAATGGGTTTTGTTTAAAATTTTAGGCAGTCTGACAATGGAACAACTATATGAGATTAGTATTGTTAAAATTATATAGTTTATCACTATGCTTATCCTCATTTTAGTATTTAAAAAGATAGTCAATTTAGGTGTCAGGATGACAGTTTAAAAAAAACTTTTTAAACCTGTAAAAATTCAGACAAAAAATAACAATAAAGTTGTTTCAAGTTTGGATCATAAGGTTACCAAAAAAAAGCCTGTTTTCACACAGTCACTCTTAATTTATCCTGTAACTGTACAGCAGTTGCCTGATCAAATGACTACACAAAATATTTGGGCTCCAATTGAAATGTTGGATTTAAAAAGGTTTAAGGAGACAATAGTATCTTATGACATAAATTCCCCATATATAAAACAAATGTTAAACTCTTGGTCAACATATAATAGGATTGTACCACAACACTGGCGGGAGCTGGCACAAGCTGTTCTGGAACCCAGCCAGAGGCTTCAGTTTTTAACTTGCTTCAAGGATAAAGCTAAAAACATAACAAAAACAATGGAGGGATAAAAATACAAGTTTGCCAAGATCCGCTTATTAGAAAAGGCCAATATACTTCAGTATAAACACAATATTTTTATGATGTCCAAACCCTAATTTTATGTCGAACGGCAGCCTTAAATGCATGGGACAGAGTTGAAGAACCAAAAAAAAAAAAAAGAAAAAAGAAAAACTAAGAACTAAGTCATTTACAAAGGTTATACAAGGCCCAAAAAATATCTTTCACAGATTTTTTACAAAGACTGGCTTCAACAGTAAAGAGAATGGTCTCGGATTCAAAAGCTAGTAAGATAGTAATTAAATCTTTGGCCTTTGAGAATACAAATACAACATACAAAAGCATAATCAGGCCGTTAAAGACAAGATCTACACCTTTGAAAGATTAGATTAGAGACACAGTTAATGTGGAGGCTCATGAGCATGATGATATGTGGGTAGGAAAAGCAATTTCAAAAGGTTTAAGGAATGTTAGATGTTTTGGATGTAAAAAGCAAAGACATTTAAAAAGGGACTGTAAACAGGTCATTCCTAGAAACCATGTTTCTTCAAGGAACAATGGCAACCGAATGCCCCTTCCTTCTGGAGTATACAAAAGGTGTGGTAAGAAAAAAACACTGGACCAACAAATGTAGATCAACAAAGGACAGACAGGGTAATCCTTTGCCTCAGTCTTTGGGAAACTCCCAGAGGGGCCTCATGCAGGCCCCCATAACAAATCCAGTTCAAACCTTTCCTGCAGCCATAGAGCAATTACTCAGAGCAATTAAATAACCAAATACCTATTAGAATAAATCATGCTGGTCAGGATGATAAAACAAAAAAAAATAATAATTAGAAAAAATAAAAATTTTTTTTGACAAACTTCTATTAATGAACAGAGACCAAAATTAACGATAAAAATAAATGGTGTTTTGTTGTCTGGTCTGGTAGACACAGGTGCGGACGTTACCATAATTATACCAAAATTTTGACATCCATCTTGGCCTCTTCAGGAGGTAAACGTTCAACTGTTAGGAATTGGGACATTATCTCAGGGAAAACAGAGTACAAGATGGCTAAAATGTATAGGTTCAGAAGGACAGAGAGAAAAATTAAAACCATATGTGGCTAACATAGCTATGAACCTGTGGGGTCGAGACTTGTTACAACAATGGAATACTTAGATTAACATGCCTCCAATCTCAGAAACAAATCATAAACTATCACATGTTTCTGAGAGAAATATTAAAAGACATTATTTTGAGTGGTCCCCAGCCATCCATATTATACAAGAACAGGGCACAACAACTGATGATCTTCCAAAGACGCCAGGAGCTCTACCTTTTAAATGGTTAACATACAAGACTGTATGGGTCCAGCAATGGCCTTTAACAACAGAAAAACTCCAGGCTCTAAAAGAGCTGGTAAAAAAAAAAAAAAAAAAACAGTTAAATGCTCAACATATTAAAGAATAAACCAGCCCTTAGAATTCTCCTGTATTTGTTATTAAAAAAATCTGGTAAATAAAAAATAATAACAAACCTTAGAGCAATTAACAAAGTAATTCAGCCAATGGGCTCTCTACAATCTGGGATTCCTTTGCCTACTTTGTTACCAAAAGGATGGCCTCTCATAGTTATTGATTTAAAAGACTGTTTCTTTTCAATGCCCTTACAAGAAAAAGACAAAGAAAGATTTGCTTTCACAGTGCCAACTTATAATAATTCTCAAAGGGTTAAAAGATATACTAAATAAACAAAAGGGGGTAACAAAACCCTCCAAAATAGACTACATAATGTTCTATTAACTTTAAATTTTCTCAATGCCAATGAAAAAAGAACAACAACTACAGAAAGACATTGGATAATAATAAAAAAAAACTACAAAATTAAATCAGCCTATATATTCTAAGGATGTGCTGACCTCAGAATGAAAACCAGGGTATGTATTATGTTGGGGACGAGGTTTTGCTTTTGTTTCTACAGGAAAAAATAAGCTGTGGGTACCATCAAAATTGATAATGGTTTGATTTAAACAAGAGAAACCTCTTAATTAGAGGAGGTGATAGTTCATCAACCAACATGAACATCCAATTTAAAGTAACTTGTACCAGTAACACATGCCTTTTCATTTAATCAGATAATAACTTGCCAAAAAAAATCCCCAAAATTAGTCTTGGGGAAAGGTTTTTGGTTTTGTCTTTTAGGAAAATAAAGGTTAAGAAATCTAGAAAACACAAAACAAATGAGACAACTAAAAAAAAAAAGAGACAAATCATCTATCCCATGAAACAGAGTAAAATGACGTATGGGTATATATTAGGTAAAAAAATTTATGTCTTCCTAAATGTTTGTTTCTGCTTTTCTCTAAAGATTTAACACTATTGGTCTTCTAATAGTCCCAGTTCAATTAAAATTTAAAGCTGACTTTGGAGTTGGAAAATGGCTCTCTCCTTTTTTAAACTCAAACATGTTGTTAAAAGAAAAATACAAACTCCCTGTATCATGCCAAAATAAAAGAGCCATCTTCTGCTATGGGACAAGACAAAAGCCAAATTAATTAAGAGACTATTCTATTACTAATCTCAACTCTTTGATTCTATTCTGATTCTTTAAACTTTTCCTAAAGTATAAATTTTATATCAAAATTTACAAAATTAATATATAGATATAGATATACATTTTAAACTTTGTTAAGATATAAATGGTCATATAAAATACTAACTAATTCTAAAAAAAGAAGGCTTCAAATAGCTACATATATATGTCTTTGTGTTCGAGTCTCTTATCAGTTTTCTGCAAGAAATCATGGCCAGGCCTAACATCAACTCAAGTCTCCAAAAAAAAAAAAGATGGGGCCCCACAACAACAACAATTCCACATAAACAATAATAATACCACTAAACTGACAAACATCATCTACAGATCAACTTTGAACTACAAGGTGCTCAGAACAATTTTGAGTTGACCAGCTAAGATGATCCAGTCTCAAAGACTACTTAAATAAGGACTTGAGATAAACCCTAAACTTTGACATTATACACAGACTAGATAATGAAGGATATAGTTACCTTTCCTAAAATGTAACAATTAACCTAAAATTTTTCTTTCAAGATAAAGATAACTTCGTCCATGCCCAGCAGAAAACAATTTTAAGAATATGACGCCCACATTCCCAAAGAGGTAGTGTAGGGCGGGTGGTTTTTTCATCCTTTTAATGGGTTTTGGGTCTGGGATAATTTTCATTGTTTAGGGGGGTTGGTTACAAGTTGTTGTCAAGGGTTAAAAAAAAGGCTAAACAAAAAAATTAGATTTAAGGTTCTTGTTTAAAAAAAGACAATTACTAGTTTTAAATACTTTACATTAGATTGGATTGTTTTATATTATATACAAATTTAAAATTGATATTGTTAAAAATGCTATATGTATATTTCTAATTGTATTTATACCATTCATTTAACAATGTAATGCAATTTTCTGATCCTTAAATGTTATTATTACCAAATATTAGGATATAAAGAAATGAAAGTTAGTAGTTAGACATTACAATAGAAGTTGTAGTCATATTAGATATGTTTTAAAAATTGAACAGATATATTTCAGACAGGTCATCCTCAAACCCTTCATAGATCTATAAAATATGACATTTAAAATGTTTTAATAACTTAAAAATTTTTCTTTTTTGAGACATGTCGGCTCCTGACAGTACCAATCTACTTCAAAGAAAATATGGACATTAAAAAAACTACATATAGAGTTAACTTTCATTGTGGCAAAAGTTAGCCACTTAACAACAAAGTATCCTCAAATCAATAAGACAAAATAGGACACAAAACAAAGGACTACTGATTGTTGCCAAAACAAGTGTGTTTATGGCTTTATCAAAAGGCATCTTCTGAGGCCAGGACAATATAGCACCATCCCTAAAGTGGCCTTCTCGATCCGGAAAAGGTACAGTGCCCTTTTCTTTGAAGACAGCTAAACAGATAGTGGGCCGATGTCTTCTGCTGTGCAATGGAACAACAGCTGAAAGCTCACGCCTCTCAATAGAAGACTGGCATTTAATAGAGGGATGTGGAGAAGAAGGGAATGCTGAGATAAAGCCATATATACACAGCCAAGAAGAATGGACAGCTGAATTAAAAAAACTGTCAACAATTTCCAGAATTTAAAATCCTAAATCATGACATAACACTAGTGGAATTCAGGTGTTTCTGGTACATGGACTGCTCTCACCCAATGTGAGGTTGAACTGTTGACCTTGTATACATCCTACTTCACCAATGAGTCTGTCAGATACGCTAAGCCTATAGGCTAAAGATGATGTCCCAACACTATGGAGAAACCTCAGGTGACTGTCCAGGCAGCTGGCTGTTTCTGTCAACTCACAAATTTTTTAAAAGTTGCTTGCATGCACTTCCTGTTTTTATTTTTGTTAGCTAATATTATTTCCTTCTTGGGACTCTAAAAAAGTTAAAGATTAGTTAGTTATAGTTAAAGATTAATTAAGATAAAAAGTAAATTAGATATATTTTGGACTTACCAAAATAAGATAGATGAAAAAATTATTTTCTCTGATTTGTCAAATACAAATAGATTAGATATCGTTTAGGTATTTGTTACTTGTATATATTGTATATAGTTATTGTACTTTTGTATATAGTTTTTCTTTTGTTAGTTATAACCTTTTGCCTTTTTTCTTTTTTTAAAATAAAAAAGGGGAAATATAGTGGTATTTTATTTGTACTAAAATGTGATTTTCATTGTATGTTAATAAATAAAGTTGCCCGGGGGTCAGAGCTATTAGAGCCATAGCAAGAACGTGGTGGTGGTGGTGGTGGTGGTGGTGGTGGTGGTGGTGGTGGTGGCGGCGGCTGCGGCGGCGGCGGCGGCGGCGGCATACGCCTTTAATCCCAGCACTTGATAAAAAAAAAACTAGGTAGATCTCTGTGTGTTCAGGGATATAGCCAGCATTGGAGACATATGCCTTAAGACCTGGAGGGCAGTACTTACAGGCAGTGACGAGGCAATCATGTGTTTGGGTTTACAACCAATGAAAAGACAAAACAAAAGACTATTTAAAGACAGACACAAAAAAAGTAGCTCTCTTTCGGGGAGGTAGGAGCACCACAGGAGGTAAGATTTTAGCTCTTAGCTCTGACCTCTCGGCTTTCTCTTTTATTCTGTGTTTCTTATTTTAATAAGACGGTTGGTCACATCTACAGGTTCATAGTTCCTCTTTTCATTCTCATAGCAGCATATATCAGAGAGGGAAACAGGCATTTTAGTGAGGTCTCACTCTGTAGCTAGAGCTGACCTGGAACTTGTTCTATAGTTCAGGCTGTCCTCAAACTCACAGTGACCCTCCTGTCTTAGCCTCAAACGTGCTAAAATTACATGCATGAATTATTATATGCAGCCCTTGATTTTGCATTTCAAAGATCATAGCAACAGTGTTAAATTTAAACTCTTACCACGAAACTCAAGTTCCTGTAAGTATTTCTTCTATTTTCCTTGAGAAACTTTATATTTAATTTTTTTAAATTTTTCTCTATGATTACTTCTGAACTATTCTTTTGTGGAAGGTGTTCTCATTGATGCAAGATTGTTGAGTATGACAGGGCCTTTCTAGGTCAGTTTTGCTTGAATCAAGTATCTAGGGAGCTGGACACTCATTGTCACCAAACATTGCCCTGGGACAATGGCTCCTTAGTCCACATTCTCATGCCAATAATGGTTAAAGTTGTAGATTCTGGTGAGAGTAAGAACAGAAGCAAGCTTTATTAAGAGACGTAAAGGAAAAGTGAGAAATTAGGAAATATGAAAGAAACTCTCAAGAGTGGGAGCGGCTTGCAAGAGGGGAAACCGTCACTGGACTTCTTTGTCTAGGGCCTTTCATAAGGGTATAGAAGAAATTGGACAAGGCTGAAGCAAATACTATGAGACTACTCAACTCTCCAGGTTATCATGGGCTGAACCAATGGGGAGCCCACATACTCTATACATATCTCCCTGGTCCTGCTAAGGAGATGATCTTGGAGTTTTCATGTACTGTCTGCCTTTGTCAACCTCTGAGTTTTGATTTGTTAGTTATTGACCTTGACTGGATTCTGTTAGTCATTTGGCCAATGTTACTATCCTACAACCTTGCAGATGTCTCAGTGCTTTTCATTATACTAAGCTCTCTCTACCAGGAAGTAGCTTTAGCTGTTCTTAAATAATCATAGCTAACTCTTTGTCTATGGGATGGTCTTGGGTCTCTTTGCTAAAGTAGGTGGAAGTTTTCTTAAAGGCTGTCTACTCAGTCTATAAGAGTTTGCTTTATAGGAAGCAAAGATATAGGAAATAATAGGCCTTATATCTTTTCTTTAAGGTGTCAGAGAATGAGGAGAGCCAGCCTGCTATCACTGACTCAGAGCTCTCTCCTTCTTTTTATCTGTCTAGCTTAGTGATCTCATACCACTCCAGGAACTCTCTTATACATCTTCCTCAATGTTCCAGATTTTGCCATATTAATTCTAAACTTCTTTTCAACTCCAGCCCATTATTACTGCAATATATATGAGCAACCTGGAGTTTTCATCATGGGTCACTTTCCTTCACTGTCTACAGCAGACTGGTTCCTGAATTGCTATAGTGAATAACAGCACATTCATGGATGATGTCAGTTGATAGAGATCTGATACTATCACTCTGGGAGTAAGGATATCAATACGAATTTGGGGAAGATATAAATATTCATAAATGGCAGTATATAGTTTGTTTCTGTATCTTACCTTCTCAGTAAAAATTCTAGTGTAAAAATACATTTTGGCTGAGGATGTGGCTCAGGTGGTAGAACACCTACCATGCACAAAGAACAGAGTTTGCTCCTCAGCACTGCATAGAGTGGGCATGGGATTTAATCACATCATTCAAGAGGCTGAGGCAGGAGGATCATTGATTCAAAGTCATCTGTGCATATACAGTGAATACAAGGACAGCCTGGGTTACATGAGACCTTGACTGGTCTCAATGTCAACTTGACACAAATTGGAATCTCTTGAGTAGGGAGTGTCTGAGTTGTCGTGATTGATGTGGGCAGTCCCACCCTGATTGTGCTATAACCTCTGGAAGAAAGAATTTGGCAGAAGAAACATGATCTCACCTTTGGCTTGATAGGTCTTCCCTTGTGCTAACGAGTTGATTGGTCCTCTTGCTACTACTGTTGATTCCTTTGCAGATAGAACCAGTGTTTCTAAGCTTCCATTGTAGATGAGGGACCGCTGGATCTTCAGGAAACTTTCAAACTTCCAATGCCAGATCAAGAGTGCTGAAGCACCCAGCCTTGTGGACTGAGTTACTATTGGCTGTCACCAGTAGTTATTAGGTTCCCAGTTGTCAGTTCGAGTACCAAAATGGCTGCCTCTCAGGTGTGAATATATATATATATATATATATATATATATATATATACTCATTCCATTAAGTCTGTACCTCTAGAGAACCTCAACCAGTATAGTTAATGTTCCTATTTTGTTCCTGAGCTTAGAGGGAAAACTTCCTGTTTCTTACCATTCAGTGTAATGTAAGGTGCAGATTTCTTGCTTGTGCTATTAATAAAATCTAACATATTACTTTCTATTTCTAATTTGATAAGGATGTTTATCATGAATCTTCCTGGTTTTGTCAAATAATTTTCTGTGTTAAGTGATATGATCCTATGATTTTTCTTCATTAATTTGTTGCTTCTTACTTCAAGAAGATACTTTAAAAATGTATACCATACTTCTCTAAGTAACTGTTAAAAATATACTAGAGAAACCAACTTTGCTTAATTTTGGAGTTTTTTTTGTAAGTTGTTATATGTTTCAAATATATATGGAATGAATGAATAAGTACATTAGTATCATTCTATTTAGGTTACTAAAAACATACAACAGACCAAATAGTTTTAAAAACAGGCACTTAGTTTCTCCAAATCTCTTCTGTGTCCTCATACAGCAGAGAAAGAAATGGAGAGAGACAGGAAGAAAGGAAGAGAGAGGTACAGAGAAAGGAAGTCAAGGAAAGGAAGGGAGGAAGAGCTCTAGTGCCTCTTAGCATCTTAGTGTTGGACTTTGACATGGGTAGTATATTAGTTTTTATGTCAAATTGACACAAGCTAGAGTTATTTGAGAAGAGGGAGAGAAAATGTTCTCATAAGGTTGTCTTGGAGGCAAGCCTGGGGGGAATTTTCTTGATTAATAATTTTTGTTAAAGGGCCCAGCCCACTGGGAGCTCTGCTGTCCCTTTTCAGGTGCTTCTGGGTTGTATAGGAAAGTACCCTGAACAATCAAGTAAAAAGGATTCCTCCATAGTCTCTGTTTTAGTTCCTGCCTACAGATTTATGCCTTGAGTTTCTGCCCTGACTTCTTTTCTATGGACTATAAGCTGTAAGATGAAATAAAATCTTTCCTACCCAAGTGGTAGTAGTCTTTATCCCAGCAATAGAAACCTAAAAAATACAGGTAGTGGAACAAAGTATATAAAGTTTACTTGACAAATATAAAACTAATGCTACACATTTTTAATAACACTCAACTTTCAAAGAATAATCTATTGTACCTACATTATCAGTTTACATATCAAAAGGTGTTCATAATATTATCCACAGAAGCAGTAGTGGTGATTGTATTCATTTTCTCTTGGTTAGCCTAGCAAGAGTTTTATAATTTTTATTAATATTTCAAAATAATCTTGTTTTCATTACATTTCTCATGTTCTCCCATTTTCAAAGTCATCCATCTGCTTCATCTTTTCTGTTTTCTTGTGTTTGCTGCAGGCTGAGATTTTCTTGCTTCTGTACCTTCTCTAGGTAGAAGCTCAGACTTGTGTTTTTTTTTTTTATCTTACCTATTCTCTAATATGTACATTTTTTTTTTTCATTTTTCGAGACAGGGTTTCTCTGTGTAGCTTTGCGCCTTTTCCTGGGACTCACTTGGTAGCCCAGGCTGGCCTCGAACGCACAGAGATCCACCTGCCTCTGCCTCCCGAGTGCTGGGATTAATGGCGTGCGCCACCACCGCCCAGCCTATAATATGTACATTTAATATCATATTTTTCTAATCATGCTAAATTTAGATAAATTATATTTTTATTTTCTTTTACTTTTAATATTCTTCAATTTCTCTGATACTTAGTGATACATATTTTATTTATGTTTTTCCTTATCACTTACAGGATACATTTTCAACTAGCATGCCTTTCTGTTTTCAGCTTGTAGTTTTAATTCCATATGGTGAGAGTGCATACTTTGTGAGATTTCCATAATCTTTAGTTCTCTAACATCCTTGACATCCTAAGATGTTATTTATATTGTTGAATGTTTCTTATTAGCCTGAGAAGTATGCGTGTTCCTCTGATACTGAATAGAGCACAGCATAGATGACAACAAAATGGTATTGATTCACATTGTTGTCACTGAAAGGCAGGTATTAAAATCTCTAACTGGAATATCACGTTTGTCTTTGCCTTAAACTATCATCAGGTTTTTCCTCACATATTTTCATATTCTGCTATTAGGTCTACACATCTTTTGAGTTGCTTTGTGACTTTTTCTGTGGAGATGTGTATGAATGTCAACTACAAATATGATACTGACAATAGATCAAATGATCCCACTCAAATCTGGCTTGGCAAGACACAGAATTATTGGGTTTTTTACAGGAAAAATTGAGCTGCATGGCTGATGAGCCCACTCTAATATGGGTGATGACACATGAAAAGTACCCCTCTGGAGATTCTTGCCCAACTTACAGATGTCTCTGCTGGAAAGTCTCCTCCTCTTTTTTAAATTATAAAACTGTTTACTGCTTTGATAACTTAAGTCTTGTGAAAAATTAATTTTCTGAGCCTCCTAGGCTTTGTAAGTTTCAGGAGCTTTCTGATCCTTGTAACTTTCCTTAGCCTTGTTTCAATCTGGAAGAGGTAGCTCCACAGCAGTTCCTGTGTTGATTCTTATTCAGGAAAAGTTTTCTATTTTGAAGTCTGTTTTGTCTTAAATTTAAAAGATACTCTAGCTATATTTTGTTAGCACAGTACATCTTCCCTATCCCTTTATATTTAACTCTAGTGATTTTTCTGTATGTAGCATGCAGCTATATCATATTACAAAATACACTCTCATAATGTGTTTTTAAATTGATCTATAAGGATCATTTTTATCTAAAGTTATTATCAATACATTTGAATTAATACCAACTTTGTGGGCTTTTTTTGGCAGAAGCTATTTTCCCTTCTAATTTTAACTAAACATTTTAAATGACTAAATTTTTCACATCATACTTTTACAAGTATTTTTTATTATTGGTGCTGAGAACACAATATATATTACTTAATTATTTTGACAATGTCATACTTATATACAATGTACTATAATCATTTTCACCACCACTGTCCTCTATCATTCCCTTCCCATTCCACCAATCCCTTCTTCTCAAGTAGACCCCTCCTAGCCTCACATTTGTCCCTTCTTTTGTTCTGTCCTCCCTTCATTTCTTTGTTCATTCATTCACTTCTTCCTTCCTTTGTTCCTTCTTTTCTCTTTTTTTTTTGCAGATCCCATGCAGGCAGTGTAGCTGTTGTATGCTCATTATGACAAAGGCTATGTTATAACCAGAAGGCAGCATCCCACCACATTCCTAACGTTCTTCAGCTTCCACAGTCCTTCTATTCCTCTTCCATGATGCTCCCTTGTCCCTGGAGGAGCTTACATAGATGTCTCACTTTGGACTGGGCACTCAGCACCTATTCTCAGTACTGTGATCAATTGTAAGTTCTTGCTTTGACTGATGCCTTTTTCTGAAAAAAAAATTCTCTAATCAAAGATGAGAGTTGTGCTAGTCTATGGGTATAAACAAATATTTAGAAGATAGTTCAACTACAGGTCCATTTGAAAAAAAAATATTAGTAGTAAATTCTCCCATAAGTCTTGTTTCCTTTCTAACCATAGGCTCTATTACCAGTTCTACAATATCAATCATTCATTCTATCCTGTGGAGCAGGCCTCAGATCCAATCAGGAAACTATTGGTTACCTCCAGGAGAGCCATGCCACTATTGCATATCTTTCTAGATAGTTGTGTATGGTGACTTTTCTTCACAATAGTGCATTTTCTGGCACCTATAAACACCAGGCAGCAGGAAGGAAACTTTTAGTTTAGTTATAGCTTGGTTTTTCTGAGTTGTGTATCTAGAGTGTGTGGATTTTCAACAGTTCTGTCTTACTATCTAGTTTTGGTGGAAGTCTAAGGTTTTATTTTTATGAGCCTCTTTAAGTTCCCTGGCCAACAACTCATAAGGAAATATCCTGTACCAGGCTCTGGAATTTGGGTTTGAAATCTGTGACATCTGGGAACAGTGTGAATTACCCATGCGGGGTACTTCTTTTCAAGCTACCTTCCCATTTAAAGTCACAAGTTTTAGTTATCTTGCAAAGTATTATATTTCTACATGTTTTAAAATACAGCCTTGATTTTTAAATTAGTTCTTTAGAATTGAAAACAATATGTTTCATCCTATTTACTTTTCTCTTAACCCTTTCCAGATTGATTCCAATTTGCAGACCATCCAACCTTACATCCTTTATAAAATTAAAGTCATCAAGGCCAATTTCTGTTGCCTAAATAGTCTTTGATATGTAGCTCTCAACTGGAGCATGCTCAAGTTACCAGGATGAACACACTTAGAAAACTGAATATTACTCTCCCAGCAGCTAACAATTGCTAGTAGCTCCTTGGCTGCTAAACTAGGTTCACCTTTGTGTAACAACATTCAGTCTCATGTATGCTATAAGTTCTTTAAACTACTCCAGATGTGCTTGCCACATATCTTGTGGCACACTTTTTTTTGGCATCAGAAGCTAAATTACCCAATACAATGTGACTTTTATTTATTTATTAATTTTTTTACATTTGCTCATATATCCATCCATCCATCCATCCATCCATCCAATTAACTATATGTATGTGTACTATAGTATGTGCCATGACATTTTTATAAAGACCTGAGGACAACTTGGGGAAGTCATTCTCTTTTTCTATAAAGTAGATTCTAGAAACTGAATTCAGGTCATCATGCTGGGTGGCATGCTCCCTTACCTCCTGGACTGTATCTTGCTGTCCAAAATATTACTTTTATTATAAGAAGTAGTTTCTATACAAAAAGTAAAATGCTTGTGTTTTCCTGACTTACTGCCCATTGCTCTTCATTTTCTTACACATAAGGAGCATCTGTCATATATTTTCTTTCTTCCTGAACACAGTTTTGAATATACTGTTTCTGGCAGGATATATTTTTGTCAATAACTTTTCTCAGATTTTACCTTAGAAAATATTTTCCTTTTATTGGTATTATTGTCCTGTTTCTCTACAAGCAAGGTGCTTCACTCTCCTCTAGTTTCTTATAGAGTATCCTGTGAATATTTGTTTCTCTGCCATGATCATGGCAACTCTTATAAAAGAAAGCATTTATTTGGAGCTTACTTCTAATCTCAGAGATTTTGTCAATTCACATCTTGGATGGGAGCATGGCAGCTCTCAGGCAGATATGGTGTTGAAGAAGTATCTGAGAGAATCTGGATCGACACGCAGCAGGAAGAGAGATCAACTTGACCTGGCTTGGGCTCTTAAAATCTCAAAGTCCACCCCTATGGCACATTTCTTCCAACAAGACTACATGCACCCCAACAAGGCCATTCCTCCAAATCCTTTCAAATAGTGCCACTCCTTGATGACCAAATATTCAAATCTACGAGCCTGAGGGTCCTTCTTATTTAAACCACTACATTCCACTCCCTGGTGCCCATAGGCTGTAGCCACATCATAATGCAAAATGCATTCAGTCAAACTTCAAAATTTCCCATGTCTATCACAGTCTCAGCTCTGTTTTAAAGCCCAAAGTTCAAAGTCTCTGCTGAAACTCAAGGCAATCTCTTCACTGTAACCTCTTAAAAAATAAAAATAAAAAAGCAGATCACATACTTCCAACATACAATCACCCAAGACATACATTATGATTCCAAAAGAGAGAAAAGGAAGTCTGGTGAGGAAATACGGGACCAAAGGAAGTCTGAAAACCAGCTGGGCAAACTCCAAACTCTGTATCTCTACGTCTGATGTCAAAGTACTCTTCAGTTCTTCGTCTCTTTTCAGTTTTGTTGAATGCAACATACTTTGCTCTCTTGGGCTGGCTTCCACTGCCTGTTAGCAGCTTTCCTTGGCAGACATCCCATGACTCTGGCATCTCCAACATCTTGGTGATTCCATGGCAATACGTGTTCACCTTCACAGCTTCATGTAATGGCCTCTCTGGGCCTCCATGCAGGGTCACCCCTGACACATGCCTGACTTCACTGGCTTTCCTTAGCTACAGAGGGAGATCCTGCAAACCCTTTCTTACATTGTTGAGTTTGAAATGGCTAAGTTCTGCTCCATGCTTGGGCTGAAATAAGGCTCCTTCCTTCAATTACATTTGCACCAGCTTTCTGTTGTTGATGGTTTCCTCCACTATTTAACCTTTTCTTTAATTTCTTTCCACAAGTTAGAAGCTAATCTGGATGGGGTCTTGACCTGAGACCCCCACTCCATTTTATCATTTAACATCATGCTTTTATGGACACATTTGATAACTTTGAGCCCTGGGCTTATTTCCTTTACACTTGCTAGTGCTCCTTTTCTCCTCATACTATGTATTTTGTATTTTTCCTTGGTCAAGCATGTTCCTTTTCATTATAGATCTGCATAAAAGTGCCCACTTATAACCATGTGACACAGTCAATTATAGGCTGCTTTGAAACCTCCTCTGTCAACACCATTAATCTAAAGGTCTTCAATTTAGCCCTAGGCAGATTTTTAGAATGAGGACAAAAAGCAGCCACATTCTTTGTCAAAATACCACAAGAATTGTTTCTAGGCCACTTACTAATATTCTTCCTCTCTAAAACTTCTTGAGCAGCACCTCCAAAGTTTAAATCACCCTCAACACTGTCTTCCATGCTCCCATTAATATGGCACATTAATCCCTATTTAACTTGTTCAGCTGCTATCCTAATCCAAAGTTCCAAAATTCACATTCAACCAACAAGCAGTATTATCAGGCCTATCACAGTAATACACTGCTTCCAGGTACCAACTCTTTTTTAGTCAGTGTTCTTTTTATGTGAAGAGACAATATAACTGTGTCAACTCATATAAAAGAAATCATTTATTTGGGGCTTGCTTACAGTTTTATAGGTTTAGTCCATTCTTATCATGACAGGAGGCATGGCAGTACACAGGCAGACATGTGCTGAAGAAGTAACTGAGAATTCTGGATTTGTAAACAGAAGAGAGCCACTGGTCCTGGCTTGGCCTTTTGAAACCTCAAGGCCCACCCCCAGTGACACACTTCTTCCAACAAGGCCACACCTACTCCAACAAGGTCACACCTCCTAATTATCTCAAGTAGTGCCACTCCCTGATGACTAATGAACCTATAGGGGCCCATTCTTATTCAAACCATTGCACATGCCATGTAGGTCCTTGAGAGAAAGAGGGGCATATGGTCCGCAGTGTGTTAGAGAGTTTTCATGATCTGGTGGTTCAGTATTTGTCATTAATCTGAATATTTCTTCTTTTCTGATTCCATGACATCTTTTGAAATCGTCCTATAGTTATTGACTTCTCTGTTCCATTTATCTTTTTATTTTTTCTTTGAATTTGGTTTTCATGGCTGTATTTTTATTCCTATAAATTCAACTCTTTCTTTGGGTTGAATCTACTAATAAGCCCATCAAAGGCATTCTTCATTTTTTTGTCTTTCTTTATTTTTTATTAAAATTTATATATTTATTGTGTACATGTGTACATTGCATACATGGATGTACATGTTCATACGTGTACTTGCAAAAGTACACATGAATCTTCTTCCATCAAGCTCAGGTCACCATGTTAAGTGGTAAGCACTTTGGCTTACTGAGCTAACCCACCATCATCTCTTAAATTGGGTACTCAATATTTTCACCAATTGATCCAAATTATCATTTAAATGTTTCTGCCTCCTTAAATACTGTGTGCCTTTGGGTCCAGGTAGTCTTAGGTCTTTGTGTTTGTCTAGAGCTCTAAGTTTTCTATAAGTCCCCAAAACATCATTGATTTTTATTCTGTATAACTAAAACTGGAAATTCCCAACCAAGAGAATTTATTTAAATTATTCTGCAAAAGGTAAGCCTTTTGCCAGGAATTCAAGGTTTGAGAATGCAAGAATTCTTTACACTTATTTATCAAAAACTGTTCCAAAGTGAAACACATCACTTAATTAGTTGTAAGCACAGCCCCACTGCTGCTGCTGGTACACTGCCACTGCACTGTTGGCAATAGAACTCATTTACAATTTTTTTTTATAAATCACTATATTATTTATACTCAGCAACAAAAAAATATGTCAGTTAGTAGACTTACCTTTAATTTTGTTATTTAAAACATTAGTGAAAAAACACATGCTGGTCAAAAGTTTTTCTTTTTCAAACCATGAACCAAAAACATGTAAATAAATATCTTTTGGCTACAGATAACAAGAAATTGAGGACCTTGCTTCCACAATTCAAGCAATTAAAAATCTGCCAACCACTGGGGGAAAAAGCATTATAGAGGCTTTAGTAACAGTCAATGAGAAAACAAAGTTCCATGATTATAAAACTATAGATATATGGTAGTCTTCCATTCTGTGATACAATGCTTCTTATAGACCACTCTATTTCCAGATACATTTTGTTTGTAGACTATGAATGTAGTCAGAATTCCCTTCACCACTGTATTGTAGAAGAAACTGATATTCTTCTTGAGTCTCCAGAAATGGACACAGTCTGCTCACATATTGACTTTAGTTTGGAGAGACCTAAACTATACCTCTTGTCTATAGAATTGCAGTAACACACATTGTTATAAGGCACTAAGTCTGTGGTCATTCTAGCAGTAGTAGGAAACTAATGCACAAAAGATCCTCCTCATTCCTCATTAAGGTACAAAAATACAAAAAGGCTAAGCATCTTCCTGTCTTCGAAATCAACACCAGACACCTAAAATATTCTGTGAGGAGAAAATCATGAAATAAAATAATGGTTCTTAAAACATGCTAAATTTTGGCAAGGGAAATGATGATTCCATCTCTGCCAAAAAAATTCATCAAATGGTTGCACTAACTTTCTTCTTCACTGTTTCCAACATGTTACTGTATTGTTTAACTTCAGGTCCATGGCTAATTATGATAATTTAGATTTTCCTGCACAATTTGCTGCATATATAAACTCAGTCCCCAACTTAGAAATAGCTTAAGGAATTGATTGTCTGTTGAATATAAACTTTTACTATTTAAGAATGCATGTTGGTAAGACATTGTGCCAGCAAAATCTAATAAGAAAAACAATATATTGGGAATACTGAAAAGTAATGTCTTCTCTGACTATGATTCTCAGGCTGAAATAAGTTATATGCAATTATATTATACATATCTTGGTAAGGGTAATTCTGAAAATCTATGTTGGTACTAGAACAGCATCAGTGTATGTTTTCACAAAAACACACCTTTTAAAAGCAGTGATCAAGTGAACATGAAGCTCTTCAAATAACCATTTAAAATGAGCGAGGCAGCATTCTGAGTGGCAATGCTGTGGGAACACTGTAATATTCCTACCAGACAGTGGACATTTGTAGATGGTTTTCTGAGGTTAAATTTCTTAAACAAATCCTTTGTTTTTTTTCTTTCTGATTAATTAACTTTATTTAGTAGCTATATTATATATGGTTTGCCCAAACAGATCTTATTCCTAGCTTTTTAGTCTTTGTATTATTTGACCCAGTTGCTAAAAGAAAACAATACCATATTTGTAATCATTTGATTTCAGAATTGGCTAATGTATGTGAGAAACATGTCACATTATTAACAGCACAACATCTTTCCATCAGTCCTCATCTCAAATTATAATTCTGTTTATTCTACATGATAATTATAAAGCAATACTACTTTAAAGTTGTTTGCTGCCTCGTCTCCTCATAAACATTAACTTGAATTTCAAGGATCTTTCCATCCATCCACCCATCTAGTATTTTTAATGTCAACTGTCCTAAGCTCTGCAGATATGATGGGGAAGGAGACTCTGACCAAGGTCTTAGCCTGGGGGAAATGGTATATATAGCTAGTTATTATCTCTTATTATAAACATTATATTATAAGCTACGAGACTTTCCTTATTCTGTTAATTTTGCAGTCGTTGAACTCTGTCCTTTCTTTGGCTACTATTTAAAACTCTTCAGTGTTTTATTCTTGTTTCTTAATATATACCATATATATATATATATATATATATATATATATATATATATATATATTATATATATGCATGCTCTAAAATTAAAACTTCTTTATATGTACTTTGTTCTCACATGTGGTTATTGCATTACATAAGAAAATTTTCATACAATTATTTAATATATATCAAATATTTTCTACCCACTTGCCTTATTGCCCTCCCCTTTCTTACTTTCTTACCTCCCTGCACTGCACTGGTCTCTCTGTCTCTGTCTCTGTGTACATATCTGAGAACAACTTAATTCATTTCATATAATTATTTCTATTTATAGCCATTTTACTTCAAATGATACAGTTTTGTTCTTTATAGCTGACAAAATCATATATATATATTCCATTTTCTTTATCCATTCTTCTATTGTCTGACTCATAGGCAAATTCTACAAGTTTGCTTTTGTGAATAGTGCTTTAATAAACATTGATGTGCAAATGCCTCTGGGATATGCTGCATTGGAGTCTTTCTGATAAACTTCCAGGAGTGGCAGGCATAGTTGGGTCATGTTGTAGAATTATTCTGTATTTTCCTTTGAGAAACCCCCATACTGACTTCAACAGCAGCTGAACTATTTCATTCCACTAGCATGTGTGATCCTCTCCATTGTTCACATCCCCAGAATTACTTCCTTTCTTAATGAATTCCATTCTGACAGAGTGAAATGGGATCTCATTTAGTTTTTAATTACACCTCTCTGATGGCCAGTATCTTTTGAGATACCCTTTGGGAACTACTTGTTCACTTCCTGAGCTCATGTATTGATTCAGTTGCTTGATTTTTTGTTTACTTTTTCTAGTTCCCGGCATATTCTAGGTATTAATCCTCTGTCAGGTATGTAGTTAACACAGATTTCTGTGTTTTACCTTGATTAATTGTTTCATTTACTGTGTAAAGCTTTTAGGTTTTATTGGGTCCCACTTTTCAATTGTTGACATTGTTTCCCAAGTTACTGGAGTCCTGTTAGGAAGCCCTTGCCCGTGTCTGTGTATTGAAGCATTTACTTTTTCCTCTAATAATTTCAGAGGGCAAGGTCTTACATAAAGTCATCCATCCATTTGAAATTGACTTTCATTCAGAATGAGACAAATGGATCTAAGTTTCTTTTACTACGTATGGATATCCAGTTTTCCTATCACCATTCCTTAATGAGGCTTCTTTTCTCCAACATATAGTATTATCATTTTTTGAAAATCATGTAGCTGATGCTGTGTGGATTTACATTCAGGTTTCAAATCTACACTCAGATTTCTTGATAAAACCTAATTTCTCTCATTTTTCTCTTTTCTTGCATTTCTTCATTCTTCACACTTTCTTCTGCACACATTGAAGGGATATCCTTTGATTTAGTGTTATAATATGATTTTTACTCATTACAGAGCAATGATTAAAATACAGGCTTAGGAGTCAGATTACTCATTGCTAGAGAGCCTTGAAACACCACACAGGTGATCCAAATGTTCTACATTCATTTTCTAATTCAAAGAGTGGGCATAATAATAGTACATATATCACTGTAATTCTTAGGATGCAATGAAATAATGTGTGCCTGGTGCCTGTCAATTTTGTGTAAAAAATGACATTGTTTCTTGACAACAATATAGAAGCCAGCCATAATTTAGGGCCACACCACATCATACTAATTAGATTTATCACTTTCTTTGTATTTGATTATTCCATTTTTCCAGGGAATTGTTATTATTGATTAAGGAGTCCCTTAACAAGGACCAAATGGAAGGTGTGCATAAATCCCTGGGTGCCTGATCAGTAATGTCTGGTTGGAGAGCAGTGGTACAACTGTGAGCATCTTCACTCCAGCTTATCTCAGAAGACTTTAGGCTTTGACCAATCAAAAAAGAAACAATGGGGGCTGGAAAGATGTATCAGTGGTTTAGAGTGCTTGTTGCTCTTCCAGAGGGTCATTTCTAACACCCACATCAGGTAGCATAATTCCAGACCTAAGAGGTATGACTTTTTTTTTTTTACCTCAGTAGGCATCCACATACTCCTGGTACACACACACACACACACACACACACACACACACACACACACAAATAAAATGAATAAGAAGGAAGAGGAACAAACAGCACTTGTGTACTGCTATAATCAAGAATATGGACAGAAGTTTGGAGTATAATCTACTGGAAAGAAAAAAATAATATTCTAACCAATATTTCCTTTTAAATGCCGGATACATACTCCATATTTACACTGCAGAAACACCCTCTACGTTTACTTCCCCTATTTCTGTATAGTGGTACCATATGTTTTTGCCCTCCCCCTTCAAAACAAGATCTCTTTTATCTAAAGCTGGCCCCACACTTGCTATCTAGCCAAGGATGCCTTTGAAATTCTGAGCCACTCCATAAGTGCTGTGGTTACCAATCCAGCTTATAAGGTGCTGAGAAATCAAACCGAGGGATTTGTGTAAGCACTCTACCCACTGAATTACCTCCACACCACATATTGAGAGAGTTTTTTATTTTATAATTTAATTTAATTTTACATATCAGCCACCATAACCCTGACTTCACCTCCACCCCGCCCTCCCCCACACCTTCACCCAGTCCATCCCTCATTCTCATCTCCTCCAGGGCAAAGACTTCCCTGGGGATTCAGTTCAACTTGGTAGACTCAGTCCAGGCAGGTCCAATCCCCTCCTCCCAGGCTAAGCTATGTGTCCCTGTTTATGACCCAGGTTACAAAGAGCCAGCTCATGCACAAAGGACAGGTCCCGGTCCCACTGCCTGGGTGCCTCCCAAACAGTTCAAGCTAATCAAATGTTTCATTTATCCAGAGGGCCTGATTAATTTGGGGGCTCTTCAGCTCTTGGTTCATAGTTCATGTGTTTCATTCGTTTGGCTATTTGACCCTGTGCTTTATCCAACCTTGGTCTCAACAATTCTCGTTCACACAATTCCTCCTATTTCTCGCCATTGGACTCTCGGAGCTCCACCCGGGGCCTGGCCATGGATCTCTGCATCTGCTTCCCTCAGTCATTGGATGGGATTTCTAGTACAACAATTAGAGTGTTTGGTCATCCTATCACCAGAGTAGGTCAGTTGGGGTTTTCTCTCAACCATTGCCAGTAAGTACTCTATTGTGGAGGTATTTTTGTGGATTTCTGTGGGCCTCTTTAGCAATTTTCTATGTTAATCCTGCTTATCCATGAGCATGGGAGATCTTTCCATTTTCTGACATCTTCTTCAATTTCCTTTTTCAGGGACTTAAAGTTCTTGTCATATCGGTCCTTCACTTGCTTAGTTAGTTACCCCAAGGTATTTTATATCATTTATGGCTATTGTAAAGGGTGATATATCTCTGATTTCCTTCTCAGCCTGTTTTTCCATTGTATATAGGAGGGCTACTGACTTTTTTGAGTTGATCTTGTTGTATCCTGCTATGTTGCTGAAGGTGTTTTTAAGCTGTATCCATTCCTTGGTTGAATCTTTGGGGTCACTCATGTATACTATCATGTCATCTGCAGATAGGGAAAGCTTGACTTCTTTCTTTCCAATTTGTATCGCCTTAATCTCCTTATGTTGTCTTATTGCTCTGGTTAGAACTTCAAGTACTATATTGAATAAGTATGGGGAGAGTAGGCAGAGAGATAGCCTTGCCTCGTTCCTGATTTTAGTGGAATTGCTTTGAGTTTCTCTCTATTTAATTTGATGTTGGCTGTTGGCTTGCTGTAAATTGCCTTTATTATGTTTAGGTATGTTCTCTGTATTCCTGATCACTCCAAGACCTTTATCATAAAGGGATGTTGGATTTTGTCAAATGCCTTTTCTGCATCTAGTGAGATGATCATGTGGTTTTTTCCTTTGAGTTTGTTTATATGGTGTATTACATTGACGGACTTTCATATGTTGAACCACACTTGCATTCCTGGGATGAAGCCTACTTGATCATGGTGGATAATTGTTTTGATGTGTTCTTGGAGTCTGTTTGCCAGTATTTTATTGAGTATATTTGCATCAATGTTCATGAGGGTGATCAGTTTTCTTTCTTTGTGGCATCTTTGTTTGGTTTAGGAATCAGGGTAATTGTAGCCTCATAAAGGAGTTTGGTAATGTTCCTTCTGCTTCTATTGTGTGGAACAATTTAGAGAGTATTGGTATTATCTCTTCTTTGAAGATTTGGTAGAATTCTGCGCTGAAACCATCTGGTCCTGGGCTTTTTTTTGGTTGGGAGACTTTTAATGACTGATTCTATTTCCTTAGGGGTTATTGGACTATTTAAATAGTTTATCTGGTCTTGATTTAACTTAGGTATGTGGTACCTGTCCAGAAAATTATCCGTTTTTTTTTTAGATTTTCCCATTTTGTGGAGTAGAGGTTTTTGAAGTATGACCAGATGATTCTCTGGATTTCCTCATTTTCTGTTGTTTTGTCCCCCTTTTAATTTCTGATTTTGTTAATTTGGATGCTCTCTCTCTGTCTTTTGGTTAGTTTGGACAAGGGCTTGTCTATCTTGTTGATTTTTCTCAAAGAACCAACTCTTTGTTTCATTATTTTTTTCTATTGTTCTCTTTGTTTCTATTTTATTGATTTCAGCTCTCAATTTGATGATTTCCTGGCGTCTATTCTTCCTGGGAGACTTTGCTTCTTCTTGTTCTAGAGCTTTCAGGTGTATTGTTAAGTCACCAGTGAGAGATTTCTCCAACTTCTTTATGTGGGCATTTAGTGCTATGAATTTCCCTCTTAGCACTGCTTTCATTGTGTCCCATAAGTTTGGGTATGTGGTGTCTTCATTTTCCTTGATCTCTAGGAAGCCTTTAATTTCTTTCCTTATTTCTTCCTTAACCCATTGGTGATTCAGTTGAGCATTATTCAGTTTCCATGAGATTGTAGGTTTTCTGTAGTTTTTGTTGTTGTTGAAATTTAACTTTAAACCATGGTGGTCTGATAGAACACAGGAGGTTATTCTAATTGTTTTGTATCTGTTGAGATTTGCTTTGTGGCCAAGTATGTGGTTGATTTTAGAGAAGGTTTCATGGGGTGCTGAGAAGAAGGTATATTCTTTTTTGTTAGGATGGACTGTTCTGTAGATATTGATTAAATCCATTTGAGTCATAACATCAGTTAAGTCTTTTATTTCCCTGTTAAGTTTCATTTTGGGAGATCTGTCCAGTGGTAAAAGTGGGGTGTTGAGATCTCCCACTATTAATGTATGGGGTTTTATATGTGATTTAAGCTTTAGTAATGTTTCTTTTACATATGTATGTGCCCTTGTGTTTGGGCATAAATGTTCAGAATAGAAACTTCATCTTGCTGGATCTTTCCTGTGATGAGTATGTAATGCCCTTCTTGATCTCTTTTGATTGATTTTAGTTTGAAGTCTATTTTTCTGCATATTAGGATGGCTACACCCACTTGCTTCTTAAGACCATTTGATTGGAAAGTCTTTTCCCAGCCTTTTATTCTTAGGTAGTGTCTATCTTTGAATTTGAAGTGTTTCTTGTATGCAACAGAAAGATGGGTCCTGCTTTTGTATCCATTCTGTTAGCCTGTGTCTTTTCTGGGTGAATTTAGTCCATTGATATTAAGGGATATTAATGACTAGTGATGGTTCATTCCTGTTATTTTTTTGTGGTATTATGTGTGTGTAATTCTCTTCTTTGGAGTTTACTGCTATGGTGTTATCTGTTGCCTGTGTTTTCGTGGGTGTATCTGACTTCCTTAGGTTGGAATTTTCCTTCTAGTGTGCTGTGGGACGGTCTGTATGTCAAATTGCTCTGATTGGTCAATAAATAAAACACTGATTGGCCAGTGGCCAGGCAGGAAGTAGGTGGGACAAGGAGAGAGGAGAATTCTGGGAAGTGGAAGGCTGAGGCAGAGAGACACTGCAGCCGCCACCATGACCAGCAGCATGTGAAGACACCGGTAAGCCACCAGCCACGTGGCAAGGTATAGATTTATGGAAATGGACTAATTTAAGATAAAAGAACAGTTAGCAAGAAGCCTGCCACGGCCATACAGTTTGTAAGCAATATAAGTCTCTGTGTTTACTTGGTTGGGTCTGAGCGGCTGTGGGACTGGCGGGTGACAAAGATTTGTCCTGACTGTGGGCAAAGCAGGAAAACTCCAGCTACACTAGTGCTTTCTGTAGGGCTGGGTTTATGAATAAGTATTGTTTAAATCTGGTTTTGTCTTGGAATGTCTTATTTAATCCATCTATAATGAATCAAAGTTTTGCTGGGTATATTAGTCTAGGCTGGCATCCATGGTCTCTTAGTGTCTGCATTACATCTGTCCAGGTCCTTCTGGCTTTCAAAGTCTCCATTGAGAAATCGGGTGTTATTCTGATGGGTTTGCCTTTATAAATCACTTGGCCTTTTTCCTTTGCTGTTCTTAATATTCTTTCTTTATTCTTTACATTTTGTTGTTTAATTATTATGTGGCACAGGGACTTTTATGGGGAGGGGTCTAGTATGTTTCGTGTTCTATAGGCTTCTTGTATCTTCATAGGCATTTTCTTCTTTAAGTTGGGAAAGTTTTTTTTCTATGATCTTTTTGAGTATATTTTCTGTGCCTTTGAGTTGGTATTCTTCTCTTTCCTCTATCCCTAGGTTTAGTCTTTTCATGGTGTCCCAAATTTCTTGGACATTTTGGGTCATGACTTTGTTGGCTTTAGTGTTTTCTTTGACTGATGAATCTCTTTCTTCTACCGTATCTTCAATGCCAGAGATCCTCTTTTCCATCTCTTTCATTCTGGTAGTTATACTTGCATCTGAACATTCTGTTCATTTACTCAAATTTTCTGTTTCCAGCATTCCCTCTGTTTCTGTCTTCTTCATTTTTTCTATTTCCCTTTTCAGGTCTTGGACTGTTTCCTACATCTGTTTCATTGCTTTTTCATGATTTTCTTTCAGGGATTTATTGTTTTCTTCTGCTTTATTTGTCCTTTCCTCTAGTTTTTTATAGTGTTCTTTCCATTTTTTGTTTGTTGCTTCCTCAATTTCATTTGTGATTTCTTCTATATAAGCCTCTACCTTCTTCATGATGTTATTCATAAGATTGCTTTCTTCTGCTTCTTCTATTTTGTGGTGTTTAGGTCTAGCAGTTGGAGGAGGGCTAGGTTCTGGTGATGCTGTATTGCTCTTCATTTTGTTGTATGTACTTCTGCCTTGATGTCTGCTTATCTCCTTGTGGATTCATTCTTGGTCTTATCAGCGCTCTTGGTCCAGACAGAGCTGATAGATTCAGGAAGCCTCTCTCTGGTCCAGATGGAAGCTCTGGGCAGGATGGGAGCTGGGGGCTGGTCTCTGAGTCTCAGGCAGTGGCTAGGGTCTCTCTGGTCCAGATGGGGACTCCGGGAAGAATTGGAGCTGGGGACTGGTCTCTAGGTCTCAGGAAGTGGTTAGGTTCTCGGGCGAATGGGTGTGGGGGCAGGGCATGGAGATTGCAGGGTCTGCCAGGGGTCTTGGAAAAGGGGAACCTTCTGGTGCGGCCTGCCCAATGGCCAGACCCTTGGGTCAAGTTGGGCAGGTCTTCCCTAGAATGGCTGGTGCCCAGGGATGGTTCCTAGGGGCAGGCCTCTCTGGTTATGATCCCAGGCACTCACCTCTAGTCCAGATGGGAGTTCTGGGCAGGATGGGAGCTGGGGGATGGTCTTGAGAGAGTTTGTAACCATGTAGTGCTGGACGACGCAGAACTCCCTATATAGACCAGCTTTCTTCAGACTTGGGGCAGTTGTCCTGCCTCTGCCTCCTCCATGCCGCGATTACGGGATTATCATTACACCTGACCAGACCTATATTATCTTAAATTCAAATATTTTATTAGTATTTGAATATAGCATGCCATTTAGTAATCATACTAAAGAACTATTAATGTTGATGAGGATCACAGCTATGAGTGTCAAGATGAGACAGAATTCTAATCATGTCCTTACTACCATGGGTTCTGTCAGCAGGCTAACTTCCCTTAGTCTCAACAACCTGGCCTCTGAGCACCATAACAAGGTTGGGCTTCTAGGTAACCTGGACCTAGAAAAGAAGCCAAATATAGTGAAAAACATGTGAAGGGTAAAATAAACAGATGTAGAACACATTCTTTTGCCTATTTCGGAAAGTTTTTCTTTGAAAAAAATTTAATCCCTTGGAAGGATTTTAAAAATGCACTGATCTCTGGTTTGTTATGTTTCTTTATGTCTTTATAACAAGGGTATCAAGCTTTAGAAATCCCTTCCCTTGTGGTGTTTAGTTCTTTTCTATTTGGGAAACGCTCTTAAGGTGCAGTGGTACTGTGCCAACCTATCCCCAGCCCCTCCCTCAACCCACACTCATTCTATTCTAAAAAGTCAAAGAAGAAAAAGCTCATTTCTGTATCTGAAGTTCTGTTGAGATTTTCTGGCACTATTCAGTGTCTGCAAATGTTACAGTAGGGGTGCAGGGATGCAAAGGGCATTTGCCAAGTCACGAGAATTCTATTCACTGAGACTCATTTCTCGCTCTCTGCTGTGCTGTTGCCTGAGAATAATTATGTACAAGCACTGTTTGGACCATGTGTTGACCTGGCCAGAGGAAGAAGATTTTGGGAATAAACAGCAGCTAAGCATCACAAAGCCTGCAGTCTGTTTAAACAGTGCTCTGTAAATGTCTACAGGTAGCCTGCCTAAACCCTGGGATGTTTCTTCATGGCTGCCAAGCACCTCTCTATACTACTGGAATATAGGGAGGGGACTTTGGGTTTTGTTTTCTAAAAATGTCATACTCAACCCTCCCTAAACAACTACCTCTATTTTTCATATATATATATATATATATATATATATATATATATATATATATATGAATATATATATATATGAAAAAAATATATATATGAAAAAAATATATATATGAAAAATATATATGTATGTATGTATGTATGTATAGTATATGTGTGTGTATGTGTATACATATATATGCATGTATGTATATACACACACACACATATATATATATATATATGAATATTGCTGTACCCTTAGTTATCTTTGATCAGCATGTGAGCCACAAATGAGTCTGTTGTGTATTTATGTATTATGTATTTAGGAAAAAGTATATAAACATAGTGCTATCACATAAATTAGGATCTCATTTTCATACACCAATGTCTAATGGCCCTGAAATCCATACAGTACTCTATCACAATTTCCAATCTCAGTTTCTTATGTTCTAGTTGAAATCATATCGTGTGTGTGTGTGTGTGTGTGTGTGTGTGTGTGTGTGTGTGTATAAAAGACAGTTATTTTCATGCACTTCCATGTTGGCTTTGTATTTAGGAAGGTATAGGTATTAACATATTATTACCTGTCCGAGAAAATAAATTAAAAATATTATTTGTGTGTTTTCTCTTGTATGTGGATGTTAGCCTTTAAGCATCAATAGGCATGCTACAATCCACATTAACACAGAGGCAAAGTATCAAGTAAGGGACTAGCAGGGAGGGGAGGATCTTCCAAAGAATGGAAAATAGAATGCATAGTTATGAAGAAACAGGAATGGGAGGATTAAATGTGGAGGGGGATGGAAGAGAGCTGTACAGGAGGGAATGTGAGGAGGGACAACTAACTCTCACATTCATTTTTGATGGTTCTGTAGAAACCTACTGTTGTAGAAACTTCTTAAAATATAAACATATATGAAAGGAAGCTAAATGGAGTCACCAAATACTGGGCAGGCAATTCCCCAACTAGACATCTTTCTTCACCAAGTGTAACTTCCAGTGTGAGGAGTGGGTTGCACCTAGTTGAATAATTGGCAGAAGAGGTCCCATGTAATACCCCCTTAAAACTCAGGCTATTTCCAAGATTTATTGATTGCTTTACACAAACTGATGGAAAGGCCCTATTGCTGAAGACAACGCCTACATATCTCATTGAACAGAGAAGCTGAGCTGGTGCCTGGCTAGAGTATTTACCTAGTGTTAGTGATACTTGAAGGTACTCTAAACACTACCACAGGAGCAATGTAACCCCAGTTAAGCTATAAATCCTGTAATCTTCAGTGGTGATCTGTATGACATGCCAGTGCAACAGAGACACAAAGGCTGTGGGATTAACCAACCACTGTCTGATTGAATTTAAGGCCCAATATTTAAGATTTTGGGGCAGTAAGTCCTAAATGGTATATCTTCTTCAAACCCTCTCCTCAGGGCTCAGGGAGCTTTGCAGAAGAGGAGGCAGAAAGGTTGTAAGAGCCAATGGGTATGGATGATACCAAGAAAATAGTGTATTCCACACACAAGAGGACTGATGCACATATGGACTGTGGCATCATGCACAGGGCCTGTACAGATCCAGGCAAGATGGGATCCCTGTGCTGAGGGGGTGAATGCCATACAGGCTCCCATCTCTAACCCAGAAGCTGTCTTCAGTTAACATTTGCTAGGAAAGGAAAGTTTGATTTTTTTCTAAGGGAGCCTCACTTGGTACACACACCACACTGCGGGGCAGGCCCCATATTCAGCAGTAGATACTGACACACAGCAAACCTAATGACACTTTTGTAAACTTTTTGGCTCATTTTGCTTTGCTTGGGTATTTTTTTATTATTTTATTTATTATAAAAATTATTTTTATTATTTTGCTTGTATATTACAGTTTTAGATTTTGTGGGTTTTTTTATGGGTTTTGTTTGTGTGTATGATGTGTGTGTTTGTGTGAGTTTCTAGTGATTTTCTTTCTTTTGTTTTTAAATTTTTCTTATTCTATTTTTTGCCTGTCTGCTGTCTAGAGAGAGAAAGAAAAGAGATGGAGTTGGATGGGTGGGGAGGATCTGGTAGGAGTTGGGGGAGGGGAACTGTGATCTGAATATATTGCATAAAAGATATTTTTTCAATAAAAATTCTAAAAGCCAGCACAACATAACAACATAAAGCAATTCTCTCTCTCTCTCTCTCTCTCTCTCTCTCTCTCTCTCTCTCTCTCTCTCTCTCTCTCTCTCTCTTTCTCATGTGTGTGTGCATACCTGTATGAATATATTGGCATGTTTGTTAATGCATGGACATGTGCATGCAGGTTCCTGTGGCAGTCAGAAGAGGGAGTCTATATTAGTCAGGTTTCTCTAGAGAAACAAGTTACAAAATGAATCTCTTTCTCTCCATATACATATACATACACATACATACATATATATGTATATATATGGAGAGAGAATTTATTATTATACATTTTCATATATATACATATATGTATGTATGTAGAGAATTTATTGGAATAACTTACAGTCTGTGGTCCTCCTAACCCAACAATGGCTGGCTATGAATGGAAATTCCAAAAATCCAGTTCTTTAGCCCACAAAACTGGATGTCTCAGCTGGTCTTCTGTAGACGCTGGAATCCTGAAGAAGTAGACTCCAGTGCTAGTGAAGAGATGGGTTTGCTAGTGAGAGTTTTTTAATTTGGCTTTCTTCAGCATTTACTTCCCTGCATTGTCCAAAATACCATCAATACTGACCACAGCATCATCACCGCTCCAGAGCTCAGTTTAATGTGTCCTGTCCCAATAACTCTCTTGGGCTCCGTGTCTTTACTTTGCTACAGTGAATGAAATTCTTACCTTGCCTCCAACATGTTTCTCAAAGGGCTCCCCTTGTCTTCCTCATTCCATGCTCTGACACCTTCTTCACAACATTGTTGGTTCTTCTATGTATTCATCCTCAGCTGTCTGGGCTTGTGATGATTTCATGACATCTGACTTTGAAAAACAGAAAACATGAAAGGATCTTGTTTGAATATTTGTATTCCTGGATAGGTTTATATAGAAGCATTTCTCTCATTTCCCCTCCTCCATCAAGGATTTTTATCTGAAAGTTATTTAATTGTTGCATTAAATAACTCTAGGTAGCTTCTTTTTCTATTCCTTCATTCACAATATTTCTAATCCTCAGACCTACAAAAGCAGTGTCTTCATGGGATTATGTGCTTTGTATCATCAACTGTCGATTTCTCAATTTTTAAGTTTTATCTGATTCTAACTATATGCATTTTGTGTATGGTTTCAGTGGTGTGTCTTTGGAGCTCAGTGTACTTCATTCCCTATGTATTCATGCTTACTGTCTCAGACCTGTCTCATGTCAATCCTCAGATCACTAACTGAGTCCAGGTTCTGCAACAACTAACCTATGAATAATCATATGAAAATAGGTACTTGTTACACTAGCAATATAAATTCTTTTAGATTTATTAAATCATGTAATGAAAGAAGCGCTGTTCCCCTTTATTTTATTTTATACCTTTTATTATGTGATGAAAGCATGACCAGAATAAATGTACATGCAGCAACTCTTAGAAGGAAGGAAAATTTATTTAGATATTGGTTTAACTTTTATTGAGGTAAAACTCTTGTCAGTAAACTAATAAAATTTGATTCACTTCTCTAGATGAACACATCTAAATACATCTACATAGCAGTAAGTGTTTCCTGGGTTATGTGCCTGTGTTTCCTTATGGTAATTTGAAATGAGCCTTTGGTGAGGTCTACTATAATAATTTTTTTCTGCTACAGAAAAAAAGCAAATTTTCTCCAGGAGTTCTGAAATGGCTTTTTATACTCTTTTTTTTCCAAGAAGGTAAAATGATTGCTTCCAAATCTATGCCTATAGCAAATGTATTCCTTTATTAGGTTGAACAGTACATTCTGTGGTGTGAACTTGTCTCCATAGTCATGACTCTCAGAGTCATAGAGACCATGGGCTGTGCTTTCACACTTTTGGTAAAGGCATATGGTAGAAAAAGGATATAATGATGACATACAAATGTCTTTGTTCAACATTTTGTTTTAAAATCCATTAGTTAGGGACAAGAGAGTTGGGTTAAAATGCTTAAAATATTTCTGCTTTTCTAGAAGACCAGAGTTTGGTTCCCAAGACATGTATGTAGCTTATAACCACCTGTAATTTCATCTCAAGAGGATCCAGTGCCATCTTCGGTCCTCCACCTGCACTCCTGAGAATCAACTTGTTCTCTGACCCCCAAAACATGCACACACACACACACACACACACACACACACACACACACACACACCCCTCTATGCATACACATGCAAAATAGTAATAGAAATAACGCTTTAAAAATTCAGTGAAAGAACTGGAAATGTTAATGTCCATTGGTAAAAAAGGATATTCTAAAGAGCCAATCAGTATACACACTCATTAGAAAAATTCATTTAATTGTGTTTAATAGATATAAAGCTGCTTCTTCAACAGTGGGAGAGGAAAAAGGGTTGGAACTCCACTGGACAAAATTTATTTGCATGTTTCTAAACAAGAGATATTTGGATTGATATCAGTGTTCTGCAAGCTAATGTCTGCCTCTACTGAATACAAATTAACTAAAGACAGGGAAAGCCACACATTTCTTAACATCTAATTACCCTTAGAATGTTCTAAACAATGTCTTTCTCCACTGAGAACCCTGTAATCTTTGCTGTATTTAATTAGATTTTACAGTTTTTTCCTAGACTGCCTCCTTGTTTTGAATTTGGCTCTTTCAGTGTTAGGGAGGAGATCACACCCTTTTATATTTATGGATGATTTTTTTATTATTTCTTCCTAATCCTGTCATTCTCCTCCTTCCAAGTTCTTAGATATAAATCAGTTATAAATGTGTTTTAGAGAAGAACACATCTCAAAGTTGGAAAATTACCCTGAAGAACATCTAAAACTTATTACATTCAACATGTTTGTTGAAGCTGTTGAAAAAATGAGATAAAACTGGAGATATACTATTAGATATCTTTTCTTGTTTTGTTTTGTTTTTTCAAGACAGGGTTTCTCTGTGTAGCTTTGCGCCTTTCCTAGAACTCGCTTTGGAGACTAGGCTGGCCTAGAACTCGTAGAGATCTGTCTGCCTCTGCCTCCCAAGTGCTGGGATTAAAGGTGTGTGCCACCACTGCCTGGCTCACTATTAGATTTCTTAAAGACACTTGAAGAAAAATGAATTTTAAGTCTTTTTACTAAAATACTTTTAGTGTATTTATTTGCTATATATTTTAGAGCAGTTGTTACAATTATGTCAATTTATATCAGGAGGGTAGGCTTATGAAACCCTAGCAAAAGCTTATGGTCACATGGCCCAAACTTAATAATTCTGTTAATACTTTGCTGGTGAATTATTCATTTACTTACTGGAACTCTGTAATAGCAAGGTCTTCATCAATTTTGGCTCATTATGTTTCTTCAAAGATTTGAATGGCATCTGCAGCCTAATATATATATATATATATATATATGTATATATATATATATATATATATATATATGTAATACCCATTTATCCAATGAAGATTTAAGAATGGTGCTCTAATCATTCATTGATATTCTATTGTATATGGAAAATTACAAATATATAGACTGTTTTACTCTCTGCATTTTACAAAATGTCACAATCTTTCATTACGTCTTATCTCCAATGGACCTTGTCTTTGATGAAAGAATTTCACCATAGAGATTAAGAGGAGACTACTACGGACATCTCTTGTTCACACCCCATAGGTATATCTTCTTTGAACACCTGCTTAATGTTAGCAGGATCTTCCCTAGCAGCATTCTTGGTGTCACCAGGATATATTAATATTGGGAATTGCTGAGATAGACCATCGGCTTCAATAGCTGCTGTTCCTCAGGTTGACTCAGCTGCTCGTTAGGAAACTTCTGAGTCTGGTCAGTGATTCCCTATTTGTTCTGGAAAGGTGGGACCAGTAATTATCATTATCAGTGAGGGAAGCCCAGAATTGTGGCTAGGTCCTCTAAAATTGTTATTTAAAAAATACTTCTAATTAACTATTGTGGTTTGGATGAAATCTCTCCCTGCCCTCCCCACTGGCCCGGCCATAGACTCATGTGTTTGAACATTTCTCTTCCCTAGCTGGTGGTGCTGGGAGTTGTGGACATTTAGTAGCTGGTGGAAGTGGGCCACAGAGTTCAGAGGGGGGCTGTGAGATTTTTTTTAGCCTGGCCTTACTCCCTTTGTGCTCTCTGCTTCCTAACATCAGACTTGGTGTGACCAGCCATTTCAAAGTCTTGTCAATGGTTTTTAAATTTATTTAATTTAATATTAAAAATTAACATTAACATTAAAATTTATTAAATTTATATTTATTTAAATTTATTTTATTTGTAATTATTAATACATTATTACATTGTATTTCTTTATATCTGTGTGTCTGCCTGTATGTAATCCATATGCAGTGTCTGAGAGGGCCAGCAGAGGGCCTTTGGAACTGGGGTTCCAAGTGGTTGTGAACCACCAGATACAGGTGCTGGGAACCAAACCTGAGCCTCTGGAAGAGCAGCAAGTGATCTTGCTCACCAAGCCACATCTCCAGCCCCTGTTTCACTCCCCTGCCTCCACTCCTGTATCCCAGATTAAACAATGAAAGTACTTGATCACAGCAATGAAAAAAGTAACTGTGCATTAATGAGACTAAGGATTATCATACACAGTGGGTGCCAGCGTTAGGACAGGCTTTGAGATCTGTATGAATACATGCTACTTTTGCCCCTCAACTGTATCGCTTTAATACTCAAAACCAATGTGCTGAGGATGGGACTAGGCTTAGATACGTATTTGTACAGGTGAGAATGGTAGGATTCTCCTGTATTTACAACATAAGCAAGAAAAAAACATGCATTCTACATTTTTGATCCACCTTATGCTTCTTGCCTCCTGGGTTCTTGTATGATGAAGAATTGCATTGGGACACTGACACTGAACCAAGGCAGCAGGCAGGTTCAGAAGGTGACTGGAGCGTGAGCTGTAGCAATCGGATCCTCCACTGGCAGAATGTGTTGCCATCAAGGGATTGAGGAAAGTGGCATTTGGACCTTTCACTGCACAGAGGTCAAAAATGTATGCTGTTTGCCCCAAAGCCATCCTTCAGACCTTTGTATTGCAGGACAGCCTGACATTTTTCTTCTCTACATTAAAAAAAAATTCCCCATACCTTTAACATTTGCTATTTTCCTTTCAGAATTTTCTCTTCCTAAAATATCTACATTTCTCCTTCCCCTGATCTCCCTTCTGTGTTTGAACTCAGTATGTTCTTCTGAAGTAATTTCCCTCCTTCTCATTAACCTGGCTCCACTGCACACACTTCCCCTGTCCTCAGCTTTATTGTGCCATCTACATAAATTACTGAAGCTATTTCAGCCTTATCTCAGGCTTTTTTTTTTTTTAACATCTAAGCTTCAGAGGTTTTGGCTCCTTGCCATTATCCCTGATTAGTCCTGCATTTCTTTTGTTTGGTAATGACCTGGCAAGAAAATAATTTTTTTAATGTTACTTTCACCTAATTTAATTCTTTTCAGAAAAGGACCAATGTGCTGGGATCACAGTGCTGTTCTGACTTCCTTTGATTGTCTCTATAGCTCACTAATGTGACCCGAATAAATGCATGAGGAGCTTGAATGCAATGAAGACTTACACACTTACTTAGCTTTTAAAAGTCGTCTTGGCAAAGATTTTGTTAGTCTGGGATTTCTGAGTTGTCTTTGGGGTAACAAATACTTTCTGAACATGTGAAAGCTAAATGACTATTTTTTTCATATAAAAATCAACTTACTGAAAGCTCAGATTTAGTTTCACAAGTAACTAACTTAAGTAGGATTCTTTTTCCCAACACAATATTTTCATTGATTGTTTGTGAAATTCACATGATGCACCTTGATCACACTTACTTCTCAGTCCTTCCAGATCCATCCCCTGGCCTTTATGAGCCACCCCAAAAAGAAGAGGAAGGAGGAGGAGGAGGAAGAGGAGGAGGAGGAGAAGGAGGAGGAGGAGAAGGAGAAGGAGAAGGAGCAGGAGAGGAAGAAGAAGAAGAAGAAGAAGAAGAAGAAGAAGAAGAAGAAGAAGAAGAAGAAGAAGAAGAAGAAGAAGAAGAAGAAGAAGAAGAAGAAAGCAAGTTCCATTCCTGTCTCCCATATACTCACTGGAGCATGGTCAAACACTCAATGGCCAGCCCCTTATAGAAAATTGAGTCCTTCCCAACCTGCACCCCCACCAGAAGCCATCACTTGTGGACAGCTACACATCAACATCCTTACCACAATTTTTAAGTGTTCCCTTAGCTGGCTTTCTTTCTAAGCTGTTTCTTTCTTTCTTTTTTTTTTTTTTTTTTTTTTTTTTGCAGTCATTGATCCAACTACAAAAGTAGCTTCCTTGCCCTTTGCAGTCAGCAGGAACACAAACCACAGACATGCACATGGTCACTGTCCACATCCACAGTGTACACGATCATAGCCTCAGCAGCAGCACAAGCCAAGGCCATCTCTATGGCCTCCAGGGCAACATGGGCCACAGACACCAATATAGTCTCTGACAGAAGCCCAGCCCAAGGACATCAGCACGGCTTCTGGTTGCAGCACAGACCACAGACATCTGCATAATCTTCTGTGGTAATAGAGGATATAGACATCAACACAGCCAACAGCCTCAGTTTGGCCATGGACCCAGACTTGGCATTCAGTGGCATCACAGATCCCAGGCATCAACATGGTCTCAAGTGGCTGCAGAGGCCGTTCATATCAACATGTTCCCTGTGGCAACCCTGACCACAGACACTAATATGGCCCCTTCTGGTAGCACAGACTGATGTCACTATGTACTGATGTCACCTAGGCCTCAGTGGGCCTCCAGTGGTAGCCCAGATCATGGACATCTACATGAACCTTGGGCTTCAAAATGTCCTGGGACAGCAACATAGGCCACAGATACCAACATGGCCCCCAGAGGCACCACAGACCATAAAGGAGGTCCAATTCAGAAAATGAACCATTCTTCAGTTCATCTTGGACATCCTGTGGCTGTGTCTGCAAAAGCTCTGGGCTACTACACATCACCATGTGGTCCCTACTCGGCAATGGCATGTTCTAGTCCACCACAAACACCTTCTAGCTCTAGTTCCATCTTTCTTCCTTGCACTCACCACTCCATTCCTCCCTCTTTCCCACCTCTCCGTTGCCTTTTCTTATGTGGTAGTGGCACTGGAAACTGCAGTGTGTCACACAGTATATATACATACATGCCCAAACAGCATGACATGTAAATACTCATTGCAATGAGTTGCTGGCCCAGTTCAAGGTTTCTGGTTTATGAAACAGCATAAATACTGGACCACAGCTGAGACTCGTCTTGGATATCCTGCAGTTGCCTAGAGTCAGAGTGGTGTTGTGGCTAGGCAGGATGTTCTGGGTGCTGTACAGCTCCTTGCCTTCCATGTCTGGCATCCTGAGGCTTGCTGGGCTTGACCTTTGTGCTTGCAGCCTGTGGGCAGTACTACTGCCCTGTGCTCTCCTCTTCTTCTCCCAGCTGGCAGGTGGTAAGGGCTGGACCGCAGAGTGGCAGCTGCACACTGGAGGCAAGCCCTATTCAGAAATGACATGCTAAACAACCATTTTTAAACTTCAATTTTTACTTGACTGGTCATTATTCCAACAATATTTTAAACATTTTCTTGTGGGAAATTTTAGATGTGTGTAAAAACAGTCTGCTCTATTTACTTCTATATACTCTGTCTTTCCCACCAAAGTGTTCAGGAATAAGTTCCAGGCAGCAAATTCTTTTGTAGAAATATTTCAGCGTTTCATTAAATTAGTAAAAAAGCATGCGATCTGATCACCAGCATCCATCTCTTCCTCGCACTCACTCCACTTCCCCACTGAGATGCAAGGTGACCAGTGGCTTCACACTCTCCTTTAGCCCCGCCTTCCTGCCACGATGGATTGAATACTCAAATGACAGCCAAAATAAAGCATTCTTCCCCGAAGCTGTTTTTGTCAGACATTTTGTTACCTCAATGAAGAAAAAAAGGAACTATTACAATGGTTAAGGCAATAAGCACTTCCATATCTGTAATCATTTTATATCTTGTTTGTGTTAACATTGAATTTGTGTATTTTTAAAGATGGTAATAAATTTGTCTTTGTGAAACAACATTTTCTTATTTGACTAAGTTTCTAAGGAAATGTGTAGAGTCATTGTCCCATAAAAACTCTTCAGTCCTTGTGTTCAGCATTACTAGTTTAGGTCACTACACACACACACACACACACACACACACACACACACACTTAAAAACCTAGTAAATGCTAAAGTGCGTGCATGAATCACTTAAATGGAACTGAATTAAACAGGGAGACTGTAAGACACCTGTCTGGACACAGGCCCTTCCTAGCCTCTCTTGTAATGCACCATACCTGGTGGGGGAACAAAAGTCAGAATATTGGCTCTGTGTTTATCAGCACAGTTAGCTCTGACTTACTAGGTAGTGGAGGGTTTAAGATAAGAGACTGTTTCTACTTTGAGATTCCCCACAAGTCTGCCATGTGCCATACAGTGTGGAATGGGTCTAGCACCAAGGATCATTGCACCTCATTGTTGACCCCAGGCCCTGAAAGCCCAGGCCTTCAGCTGGCTTCCCATAAATTCAAGAGCCCTTTGCCTTGCTCATTGAGCAAGTGAGACGTGTTCTGTCTATGATGCTTCTTTCTCATGGCATCTTTGGCTTGCACTGCTCTCTTTGCTCTGCACTAACATCCGACCTCTGCAAACTCTGAGAGGTACCTTTTACCTCCAACCTTAATGAAATCAATTCTCTCAAGGACATGCACTCTACCTTTTGTCCTGCTCAAGATGAAGAATTATTTTTGCTTTTTTTGACCATTTCTTTTCAGAAGTCGGAGTCTCTTCAGAACTCTGAAGAAGAGGAAATGAGCTCTCTCTCTCTCTCTCTCTCTCTCTCTCTCTCTCTCTCTCTCTCTCTCTCTCTCTCTCTCTCTCTCTCTCCCTCTCTCCCTCCCTCCCTCTGCTCCTTCTCTCAGAAAAGTATACAATTTACAATGGTTCTATTAATTGTTGTTTCTAATAAACTATAGTAATATTTGTGTGCATCTTTTCCAGAAAGGTATTTTTTTTTATTATTGCAAACAGGGGGATACATGCTTAAACAATTCTTATAAGAATTCTTTGCTTTCAAATGGTTCTGGCTAGTGACTGAATGACGCACCTGGATAATATGAAGTTCTGATGCTCCAGGACAGAGAAAAGCTTGGAAGCTCTTCAAGTTGGGATGATCTGGGCTTGCTCTTTCTTTTAATAGGGTGTTGATTAGAGAAAAATAATCCAGATCTGCTCAGATGGTAGTCGCAGGGAAAGAATCTAACAAATAGAGTGCTAAAATAATAAAAAGGTGCATCACTTAGTTGAGTGTTAAACAACTGGCAATCTAGTGCAATGATCTACACAAGTAGGCTGTTCTCCTGGAGAAATACATCTCAGTTTGGGCTTTTTCTGGTTTATTTGCTCAAGTCTTCCTCAGAGATGTATCCATCTGCTATCCTGTGTGTGTCCATACTCTTCCTACTTCACAGCAGTTTTATTGAAAGTTGATTTATTGTCAGTTGATATTCCCATTTGGGTAGAAGAAAGAACAATACTCTGGTCATTGGATTCAAGGTGCAACTCAAGTACTCGGGGGCACAAGGGAACCTTAGTCCAACAGTCGTCCCAGTTGGGCTGGACAAATGGCTATATTCAAGAGCTGGTGGAGGGTGATGGTAGAATTTGTGTTAGGTAAACTTGAAGGAAGGGAATCACCATCAGATGTATTGGGAGGCTTCTCTGAATTCCTTCTGTATTAACTGCTCAGGTTAAATCAAAGTGTTTTAAATTAAGCTACATCTAGACAGTGGCATCAGCATTGGTTTTTGACATGTGGCTCATATTGACAGTGAGTATTTTTTACTTATGAGGCAAGTAATTTCTAGACCCAACTAAACTATTTGGTACTGGTGGTCCTTTGGAGATCCTGCTCCAAGACCACTTCCAGGGTATGCAAAAATATACATGAATGCAGTGAGGGCTAGATTTTTCCGTCTGAAGGGTAAATCAGGAAATACACTTTCTGATGGTAACTTTTTCTTTTACTTCATCTTAAAAAATCTCTTTCTGAAAATCTGTCTCCACAAAGCTATGTTCTTTACATACAGCTATATATATCTCTTTACATACATACACTTCTCTCCTGTATAGCCATATATTTCTACATAAAATTACATCTCTTTTCACACAGCTACATCTACCTTTTACACAGCCACACATCTCTATAAAGAGTTACATCTCTTTTCTATACAGCTTCATCTTCCTTATCTCCACAACAGTTACAAATCTCCACACATTCTCTCTCTGCACACTTAGCTACACCTCCCTTCAGCACACACACCTCAACATCCAAACTATGGACAATTAGAAGTTACATATACAGGGTCTGACCCATTCTCATTACATATGACAAGTCACACAGTTTCTCTCAATAAACAGCCCATTGGCTGAACCTTGAGTTTAGGAGTATGTGCAGAAAGTCAATTACTGCCGAGGATTATGTTCTCCAAAGTTGCTTCATGCCTGACCTTGGTTTAACAGTCACTTGGAAACTTCTTCTTGTGTATTTTATTTGCAAGAACAGCTAGTCTGTTTTAAATTTGTTCTGAAATCTAAAGTCAGCTTTGTGACTGAGAATAATGTTACTTTCCTATGTAGGTTATGAAAAATATCTTAGTATTTTTTCTTTTCATAAAAATTATACAGCTTAAACAGAAATCATCTTCCTGACTATCCACAGCTCTATGTGTGCCCAATAGATGGAATATATACATGAGATAAAGATAAAAGTAGTGGGAAAAATACCCATAACTGTTTTTAGGGAAGATATGTGGCACATGAGAAAAAATACAGCTAGAAACAACCAGTAATTTACAGTCAGTGACCAAGTGGGGATTCTCCCTCAGAGGGTTATTCATCTGGTGGGTCAACCTGTTGAATACTAGTTGTCATCTGCTGTATACTACCACAGCCTCCAGCAATTTGGTTTTGAGTTGTAAATCTACTTTTCTTGGAAACCATGCAAAAAGTTGCTATGAGTTATTAGATCAATGGCTTACAATCTTCCTGATATTGCCAGCCTTTAATATAGTTCCTCATGTTGTGGTGACCACCAACCATAAAATTATTTTGTTGCTACTTCATAACTGTAATTTTGTAATGTAAATATCTGCTATGCAGGATATATGATATGTAGCCCCTATAAAAAGGATGTTCAACCCCTTGAAGGGTTGTAACCCACAGACTGAGAACCACTGTGTTAGATGAAACTTGTTTCTTTTTGTGCTTGGCACTTTGCAACCTAGATGTGATTGTGTTCCTCTCATGGGGTAGATGGGCAAAATGGCTGACTTGGGTGTTATCAGTTGTGACAGTAAATTTTGATTTAATATATTCCAGTTAATTTTTCTATGATTCTTAGAAAGCTTCTACAACCTTGGATCCTTTAGCATTTTGAAACATAATAAAATTAATTAGCTAAAACTGTGTTTAGAAGGTTGAGAGCTGTCTCAGCAGGTAAAGTTCTTGCCTGGTAGGCATAAAGATCTGAGTTTCACTTCTCGGAATCGACGTTAAAAAAAGCTAGGTATGGTGGCATACATTTGTATTCCCAATACCAGAAATATGGAGGAAGGATTCCTGGGCTTGGTGGCCAGGTAGTTGAAATTAATTCAGAATTCAAGGTAAAACTGAGAGACCCTGTTTCAAAGTGCAAGATGAAGAGTGACTGATAGAGACATTCAAGGTTGGCACGATGAAGTCTGTGTGAAGAATAGCAAGCTGTAATCTTCATTTAGGATGCATTCCCAATGAGTGGTCTAAAATGCTTTTATGGATTATATCCTCAATGGCAGAATATTTTTAAGTAGCCTTGATAAACCCAAGGGAAGAATATCTTTTTAAAAAATAGGTATTTAATTGATGAATTGTGTATTTTTAGAAAACAGCAAGAAAATGCTCTTGATACTAAAGCAGAATAATAAATTAAGAGATTTGTTACTATTCAAATCATTCCACTGGTTTGCAGCTATTATACATATGTTCCTTCAAAATCTATATGACTGACATTATGCATGTACAATTATAGTATTTTTATTTGAAACATTGGATGTGTGGGAGTTTTCAATGGAATATTTAAAGCAGTTAATCATATGAATATTATCCTAACATAGAATCACAAAAGATTTTAGAATTTTATGTCAATCTCTTTTCTGTTCATAAAACTTTAATTTTATTTGTTATTATTGTGTGTGCATGTGTCTGTGTCTATAATGTGTGTATGATGCCTGAGCAGATGTGGATGTCCATGCCTATGCACATGTGGAGGTCAGAGGAGGATGTTCAGCAAGATACTCTATTACTCCACTGCCTTATTTCCTTGAAAAGGGGCCTCTAATTGAGCTTGGAGGTAGGCTGGCAGCCAGCACATACCAGTGATCCACCTGTCTCCACTTCACAGCGCAAGGATTCTAAGCATGTTCAACCACACCAGGATTTTTTTGTGGATTCTGAAGATTTGATTTAGTTCTTCATGCTTGCACAATGTTGTGTGTTGTGTATTGTGTTGTGTGTTGTTGTGTGTGTTTGTGTGTGTGTTATGGTGTTGTGTTGTGAGATATCTTCTTTCCTCTTCCTTTTGGAATAAGAAGTATGTAACTTTTTCCTTTTGGAATGACTTTTTTTCCGTTTTGGAATAAGAAGTATGTAACTTTTGGAATAAGAAGTATGTAACTTTTTCCTTTTCCTTTCCTTTTCCTTTTCCTTTTTTCCTTTCCTTTTGGTATGTAACTTTTCCCTTCCTTTCCTTTTTCCTTTTCTTTCCTTTTCCTTTTTCCTTTCCTTTTGGAATAAGAAGTATGTAACTGAGCAACTTACCCACGCCTGAAACACTGAAAACAGTTATGTGTTGTGTGTTCATTTATACCTGTTTTTTTGGGGGGGGGGAGTAGTTTTTTTTTTCTTTTCTTTTTGGTTTTGGTTTTTCAGGACAGAGTTTCTCTGTGTAGTTTTGGTGCCTGTCCTGGAGCTCACTCCATAGACCAGGCTGGCCTTGAACTCAGAGATCTGCCTAGCTCTGCCTCCCCAGTGCTGGGACTAAAGGCGTGCGCCACCACCACCCAGCTGCATTGATGCCTGTTTATGAGTGTTCGTGTGTGTGCACATAAAGAAAGATGCTAATATCATGTGTCTTTCCACCTTACTTTATGTGACAAGGTCTCTCCCTGAACCTGAATTGTAGCTGGAGGGCTTCTCTCCAGGTTCCCCAAGCCCCGCAGTCCCACAATCCACTTATAAAATAATCACTCAGACGCTTATATCACTTATAAACTGTATGGCCATGGCAGGCTTCTTGCTAACTATTCTTTTATCTTAAATTAACCATTTCCATAAATCTATTCCTTGCCACGTGGCTGGTGGCTTACCGGAGTCTTCACATGCTGCTGGTCATGGCGGCGGCTGCAGCCAGTCCTTCTGCCTTCCTGTCCTTTTATTTCTCCTCTCTGTTAGTCCCGCCTATCCTTCCTGCCTAGCCACAGCCGATCAGGTTTTATTTATTGATCAATCAGAACAACTTGACATACAGACCATCCCCCAGCACAGCCAAGTGCAGACCATCTCAGACACCTGCACTCAGGCCCATGGTCCTAATCATCCTCTATGCGGACCTGCTGGGTAACGCCACAAAGAACCCAAGAAGGGCTCCCACAGGACATACAGAACATCCCACAGCACTGAATCTCACTGAGTCATTAAGATTGGCTAGTCTTGATCTCCAAGGACCTGCCTGTCTCTGCCACCATGCCCAACTTTTTATGTGGGTACTAGGCATCTGGACTCACTCAGCTCATAATTCTTGTTCTGTGGGTACGTTACTGACTGGGCTATCTCCTCAGTCCATACATTACTTTTGAACCATAGGTGTTCCTAAGTTTCTAATCTTTACTGTACATCACTGAGCATATCAGTGCTCTTTCACAAAAGTGAAATCTGTCACAAGGGGATTCTGCTATACTGTTTCTGCATCACTGCCATCCATGAACACCCAGTGGGTATTCCTTCAAGTCCTGAGCACTGGACTCCCAGATGTCCTCAATGCCTGTTCTCCAGCCATCTTGACTCCTCTGAGGTTAGAGACACAAGTTTTAGAGTGTTCATTGTCTTTATTCTCACTTCATTCAGTCCAGATTCATTCCACACTTGCTTTCTACCTTATCATGTAGAAAGCATACTTCCCCATACTAGAATTATCTCTTCTTGGCATCCATGGTTAACTCTTATTTTATTGTCCTGTTCTCTCCTGGTTTTTGTTCTTTTGTGAAACTCCAAATCACCCACATTTCCCTCCTTTATGCATTTCCTTGAGTGTTTTTCTCCATTTTTTCTTTTTTGGCATAATAATGTTTATGGAACCAATGAAAACAGAATCTACATCTATAGTTCATAATTTACCCCTGAACTCTAGATTTTAATGTTTCATGCTGGATTTTTCAATTTGATAGCCCAGTGAATGTCATTGTCAGCAAGTTTCTTATGCAATTTCTGCTGCTCACACCATTACTGTCCATAGCATCCTGTCTTGCCTGTGCTTTCTGTCTGTTTTTCCTGTCTCAGTATTGCTCCCTGTTTGTTCAGGTCTTCAGTGTAGAAGCTACCTTTCACCTTTTAATTTTTCTTTATAAAAGCAATTCTGTCTTGTTGATTTCTCTTCTTACAATTCTTACCGCCTATCTCAGATATGATCATATTTCCTGCTCCCTGTTTTTATCCATGCCTACTGAACCATTGCCCTAAAACAGAGCAACTGCCACAGCCACGTCACCTCCAGCTTCCCTGTCACTGGAGGCTGTCTGCCCCAGACAGAGAAGCTCTGAGGGTGACACTTACAGCACAGATCTTTTATTCCCTGTGACTGCAAGTGGCTAACTTTACTTTACTTTTATATATTTCTCTGGGCATCATTTCCCCTGGGAAGCATCTTACGGGCACCTCTTTGGTTATCTGCATCTCAGGCACTCCTCTGGCCATAGCTATTCCTCTGCACCATTTAATTTACTTCTTATCATCATTACAATGTAAGTCTAGTTTCTCTCTTTACTACATTAATCTTTACTCTTTCCATTGCTCTGGAAAATGACTGGAGCATGGTTGGCAGGCCATCAAAATGGAACAAAATAGAAAAGGAAACAACAAATTTCTGGGATTTGGTAGCTGTGACCAGAAGTCCATCATGCATGCTTTGGAACCTTATGTCTCTGTGTCTCTGACATCAGACACTCTTATTCATTCATTTAAAATTTATTTGGTACTTCCACAGAATGGCTGCCCAAAGGGGAGCAAGACCAGAAATGGATAAATGAATAATAAATAAGTGCATCTGGATAAACAGTACACAGAGAATGTCCTGTGAGGAAAATGAGATGCAGCATCACTATGTTGATGACTAAAGTGGTTGGTGGGGGAAGCTGAGTGAGAAGGAGACATTATAAGCCAGGATGTGACAGAAGTCAGGTAACTTGGCATATAAATCCCTGGAAAAGAAGTTTCCAAAGGAAATCACTGCAACTGAGGGTTTCTCAGGACCTTTTGCTTATGTTTAATTTGTAAATTCTAATCATATTTGTGACTACATATAGGATATTTCAAAACATTAAAATCAAACATCCATTAGAACAACTGTGTATTTATCAAGCAGCTAGCCCACTGACTGATAGTAAGTACCAAACAAAGGTTGGCAACATTATTAAGAATAGAGTAAGTAAACTTGCACTTTTCTAAAATGAGTCTTTATTTATAGACAGTTTAGTTTACACGGTGACCCAAATTTACTTATGTAGATCGATTTGTACAACTTAATGCTCAGGACCTAACTCAAGAGGTAGACACTAACTTCCTTTCCCACATTCTTAATTTTCATTTCTGCTATTCATTACTGCTTTGCTTCACTATCTATTCTAGAAGCTACATCTCCACACACCCACGCCTATCTCCTCATGTTTTCCCTGTGTTTGGCTGCTTGGAAATTCAGGGTTCTTGGCTTTTTCCTGGGCTTTTTACCTTATAAATCATTTGAATCACAGTTGGTATTTCTGAACACTTGAAATGCTCATGGCATGAAGCCTTCTCATTTCTGAAAAAAAGGCTGTCACAAATACTGAACTTTATTGAAAGCAGAGCCAGATGTGGATGGAAAATACAAATGTTATCAAAGAAAAGTTTCGTATTTGTATACTAAAAGTATTTTGTACCTAATAGCTACATGTGGTTACATTTCTTTTCTCCATGTAGATGTCTGCTTATAAGGAAATGGTGAGTGAAATGTTAGAAATGAAATTAATTAACAGCTTGTGCAGCTCATTTGGCTCCTACAGATTTGGTAATGGTTTTATTTGTATATAGCTGTTTCTCTTGTTCATTTTTGACAAGTTTGAACAAAATATCTGTTCTGCAGCTTCTGGGTTTCTGATACTGCTGAGAACAACCCATGAGGATAAGAGGGACTCAGGGAAGCATGAGGGATGTGGAAACATGATTGAGGGAGTACGTGCTTTCATTTGAACTGATCACACGTCACTCTCAGGATTTTATTAAAAATGAGAGGACACTATTAGGCTAATGAGCTCTTTTATAGAAACAAGGTGAAATAAATGGTTTATTTTAATGGTTGTTTAAAAAATAAAATTATACTTTAGAATGTTTTTGTAATTTGAAGGCTAAGACATCTTTCAGCCTGGTACATTCAGTTGAGGCAGCTCCAAGCCAGACATGAGAAGCAGTGAAAGTCAGGTATACAGAAAGAAAGAAAGGCAGCAAGCCCTGAGCAAAACAAAAGCAAAGGAAAACTGGTTAAGTTATAAGAACTAGCAAGAAACAAGCCTAAGTTAAGGCCAAGCATTCATAACTAATAATGTCTCCATATTTCAGTGGCCCAAAAGAAGGCCTGCTGCACATCTCTACAATTTGTGGGCAAAACTCTTCGTAATAAAATTATAGTTATACAAATATGTAAAAATAAAGTTCTAGTTCTTAATTAGAAAGATATAATGATGCAATTGCAACATAATATGCAAAACATTGTTTGTGTTGTGTGTGTGATTCCATGGGACCAGAGAAGAGAATGAAACATGGCCTGAGGGTTCTGGTGAGAGCTTCTGAGAATGATGTTTGAGATAGCTGTTAAATGACGTGAAGGTGGTCATCAAGGCAAGATTAAGTCTATATTAAAACTGCTATATGAAGTGGATGGTTGATGGTAGAGGGAGGAGCAGGTGGGTTTCCATGCAATTAGAAAGGCATATACCTGAAGAAAAAAAAATCCATGTACCCTCAAATACAATATTGACAATAATGATGAAGATGGTCATACCAGGGTGCTATTAAATTGATATAAAGAGGACTTTATAAATTGTTAAAATGTGACTGTTAAAATCTGTTCACCCTTCCCTGCCTTCTCCACCTTCCCCGCTTCCTTTTATACACCAGATAACCTCTCTGACCTTGCGTATCCCTGCTAAAGGAGGAAGGGGTGAGGCAGAAAATTAGTAAAAGCACAAAAGCAAGTTATATAGGATACAAGGGAAGGGCAAAGATGGTATTTGGAAAAGTGAATGAACAGAAAGAAAATAATGTGTGTATGTTGCAGGAAGGTGGAACTGTGGGAGCTATTTTTATGAATTTCTGAGGATACTGAACACTGAAGCCAGATGCCTGGCATTGAGTAGTTCTGTGATCCTGTGAGATGAAAGAAAAGAAAAAAAAAAAGAAAAGGGCCGGGCGATGGTGGCGCACGCCTTTAATCCCAGCACTCGGGAGGCAGAGGCAGGCGGATCTCTGTGAGTTCGAGGCCAGCCTGGTCTACAAAGTGAGTTCCAGGAAAGGTGCAAAACTACAGAGAAACTCTGTCTCGAAAAACAAAAAAAAAAAAAAAAAAAAAGAAAAGGTTCTGAAACCATATTTAAAACTATTGCTGGGTTGTAGGTTTCCTTCGCTAGCTATCTCCTCCAGAGATATGAATATTTTCTTTAGAGAATGGAGAGATGGCTTAGCAAGTAAGTATGAGGTCTCAAGTTTGTTTTCCCAGTGACCACATAAAAAGCCACGTATGGCCACCAGCTCCTGTAACCCCAGTGCTGGGGGTAAGGAAGAGGATAAGCCATTCTCTGGGGCTTGCTGGCAAAGCAGCCTAGCCAAAGATCAGCGAATAGTTAGAGTAGGAGAAGAGTAACAGAGCACACATATAAACTGGTGTGCACAGATGTACACAGGCACACATATATACATATACTGTACAAATACACATATACAGAATTAACTAATTGCTATTAAATACATTTCTTCTTTGATAGGTGTCCTGTAAAGGTGTCCAATTTTTTTAGATATACAAAAATGAAGAATTTTTCTTTTTATCTTTAGTGTATAGAATGTCTGGTGTCTTGGAATCTTTGGTGAGGCTAACACAGAGAAAGATGTGGCAATCAGTTTTATACATCATCTAGACTAAATAGATCATATTTAGTCTAATGTGAGTCTAGATCTTGCTATGAAAGTTATTACGACCATAGCACTTAAATCAGTAGATTCCGAGTGAAGCAGGTCACCCTCTGTGATAGTTCAAATGAAAAAGAACCCCATCGGCTCGGCTCATTTATTTGAATGTTTGTTCAACAGCTGGTAAAACTGTTTGGGAAGGATTAAGAGATGTGACTTGGTGGAAGGGGTGAGTCATCAAGGGTCGGCTTTAAGATTTTAAAAGCATTTCTTGGGTATATGCCCAAGAGTGGTATAGCTGGATCTTGGGGGAGATTGATTCCCAATTTTCTAAGAAAGCACCATATTGATTTCCAAAGTGGTTGTACAAGCTTGCATTCCCACCAGCAGTGGAGAAGAGTTCCCTGAGTTCCACATCCTCTCCAGCATAAAGTGTCCTCAGTGTTTTTGATCTTAGCCATTCTGACAGGCATAAGGTGGTATCTCAGAGTTGTTTTGATTTGCATTTCCCTGATGATTAGGGATGTTGAGCAATTCCTTAAATGTCTTTCAGCCATTTGAGTTTCCTCTATTGAGAATTCTCTGTTTAGTTCTATAACCCATTTCTTAATTGGACTGTTGGTCATTTTGATGTCTAATTTCTTGAGTTCCTTATATATATATTCTGGATATCAGTCCTCTGTCAGATGTGGAGTTGGTGAAGATCTTTTCCCATTCTGGAGGCTGTCGCTTTGCCTTGTTGACTATATCCTTTGCTCTACAAAAGCCTCTCAGTTTCAAGAGGTCCCATTGATTGATTGTTTCTCTCAGTGCCTGTGCTACTGGTGTTATATTTAGGAAGTGATCTCCTATGCCAATGCATTCAAGACTACTTCCTACTTTTGCTCAGCTATGTTTATATCAGCATTGTTTGTAATAGCCAAAACCTGGAAACAACCTAAATGCCCTTCAACTGAAGAATGGATAAATAAATTGTGGCACATATACACAATGGAATACTACTCAGCAGAGAAAAACAATGACATCATGAGGTTTGCAGGCAAATGGATGGATCTAGAAAAAAATCATCCTGAGTGAGGTAACCCAGACTCAGAAAGACAAATATGGTATGTACTCACTCATAGGAGGATAATAGATGTGGAACAAGGATGACTGGACTGCTACTCAGATCACCAGTGAGGATACCTGGAAAACAGGACGCCAAGAAAGACACGGGGTTCACCCAATGACTGAGAAATGGATGAGATCTACATGAACAGCCTGGACATGAGTGGGAGCAATGAAGGGCGAGGGTCGAGGGAAAGAGAGTGGGAGATCCCAGCTGGATCAAGAACAGAGAGGGAGAACAAGGAATAGGAGACCATGGTAAATGAAGACCACATGAGAAAAGGAAGAAACAAAGTGCTAAAGAGGCCCACAGGAATCCTCAAAGATACCCCCCCTCAAAAGACTGCTGGCAATGGCCGAGAGACAGCCGGGACTGACCTACTCTGGTGATGGGATGGCCAAACACCCTAATAGTTGTGCCAGAAACCCCATCCAAGTACTGAGGAATCTGGATGCAGACATCCATGGCTAGGCCCCAGGTGGAACACTGGGAGTCTAATTAGCGAGAAAGAGGAGGGTTTATATGAGCGAGAATTGTTGAAACCAAGGTTGGATAAAGCACAGGGACAAATAACCAAACGAATGGAAACACATGAACTATGAACCAAAGGCTGAGGGGCCCCCAACTGGATCAGGCCCTCTGAATAGGTGAGACAGTTGATTGGCTTGATCTGTTTGGGAGGCATCTAGGCAGTGGTACCAGGTCCTGGGCTCGTTGCATGAGTTAGCTGTTTGAAACCTGGGACTTATGCAGGGACGCTTGGCTCAATCTGGGAGGAGGGGACTGGACCTGCCTGGACTGAGTCTATCAGGTCGATCTCAGTCCTCGGGGGTGGCCTTGATGTGGAGGTGGTGGGAAAGGGAGGTAGGCTGGGGGGAAGGGGAGGGGAGCAGGAAGGGGGAGAACAAGGAAATCTGTGGCTGTTATGTAGAACTGAATAGTATTGTAAAATAAAATAAATTTTAAAAAAAAGATTTTAAAAGCACACAGCATTCCCAGTTGGCTCTCTCTGTCTCATGGTTGTGGGTCAGGTGTAAGCTCTCTGTTATTGCTACAGTACCATGCATGCCTGCCTGTTGCCATACTCCCTTCCATGATGATTATGGATTCTAACTCTCTGAAGCTATAAGCAAGTCCCCCAGTAAAACTCCTTCTTCTGTATGTTGCATTGATCTTGATGTTTTTTCAAGCTAATAAAAAAGTAACTACAACACTTTCTGTAATATGGATCAACTTCATTTAACAAGCTTAATATTTCAATATAAGAAGAGGACAGAAGACCCTAGTGGAAAAGAAAATCCTGCCCATGTATTGCTCCTGCCAAAAGCAAAATCAACACTTTCTTTGTGGCTTTTTAATTTGCTTGCTCAAACTGCAAGTTCTGGCTCCCAGTCTGCAGTCATGTGATGCAGAAACACAGTGTGTTAGTCACATCCACAATGGTGAAGACGAAAAGAGTTATCTCCTCAATCTGGTGCTTGATTGGACCTCCTTCGGCCTTGCCACTTCTATTAAGTGCATAGGAAGATGTTCAGAGAGAATGTAAAGCCAGAGACTCCTCAGTGATGAAGTTGGAGAAAGGCTTAGAAGCTCCATATGGCTTGCTGGGAAGCTGTGTGTAAGGTCAGCAACACTGACTCTACTTTATTTGGTGGCTCAAGGCAGACAAAAAGCCATTCTTTCGCATTTTATTCTAAATCTGCACTCTAAGCTTGGTTCTCTGGATTGCATCACTCTGAGTGAGTGAGATGAAGGTTCTAGGGAACTTGCCTCTTCTCTAAGTCCTTAGGCTTACTCAAATTTCCTTCTGAAGATATATCCTGTTCTGAGCACAGTGGAGCCTGACTACAAAATAAATCTAAGGGGAAAAAAAGAGCACCCTGACCAATGAGGACAAATCCCTGTGAAAGAGCTACCTGCAATGAAATGATTAAAATGTGCTTATCCCAAAGGAAAGATGGAATAATTACCATCAGCCTTTAGGCCAAATCGAAGTGCAATTATTGTTGTTATTATTATTGTTTGTGTGCACATGCATAGCTGTATGCTAGTATGTAAGTGCATATGTGTGAATACATATATATGAATGTATTTATGTGCATATGAGGGTGTGTGTATATGCATAGCTGTGTGTATGTCTATGTGTATGCTGTGTGTGCAAATGTGTGCAGGTCTGACCATGTGTGTACATGTGTGTGGAGGCCAGAGAAGGCTGTCACATGTCCTGCTCTATCACTTTCCACTTTATAACCTTGGACAAGGTTTCTCACTAAAGAAGCTAGGTTGATGAACAGTAAGCCTCAGAGCTGGAGTTTCAGGAGCATACAGCTATACCTGGCTTTTTATATCAGTGCTACTGTTTGAATGTATGTACTCATGTTGCATAGCAAGTACTCTTACCCACTGAGCCATATAAACTCTAGTATCACTGTATTTAATCTTGATCAGCATTATTGTTTCTCTCAGGTGGGAGAAGAAATTTTGAACTTTTTCCAAAAATCAATGTCAATTCTAGGTATTTGAAAGATTTCATGTGCATCAGCTGCTTTCCTAACAATCCCACAATTATTATCATTCTTCTATATATTAAGATTCTTTTGATACACAACATATTTTTTTCTGAATTTCCCTCTACTGTAATTCACCTTAACAGCAGTGGAAATGCAGAATTCTTCAGAATGTGATTAACTTAGGATCAGGGGAGAGTACTGAGTGGACTTCCTGATTTCACAGACGAGTTTAAATTTTAAACACAATGCTTCTGGTCTTCTAGGAAACACAAATCACTGGGGATATCATCAAATGCCTTTCACCTAGTTTTAAGGCTGCTTAATGATGTTAAAACACAAAGATGGATGAGATTATTCAGCAGATAGAACACTTACTGCTCTTTCAGAGGACACAGATTCAGTTCTCAGCAACAACATGGCAACTTACAAGTGCCTGTAACTCCAGTTCCAGAGGATCTGATGATGTCTTCTGCCCTCCATGGGCTCCAGGTACACACTTAGTGCACATATACATATTCAGGCACTCATACATACACATAGAAATAAAAAATAAATAAACAATTAAAGCATCCATATTATCAGACATTGCAGAATGTATCTGAGGTCTCAACTAGTTAGAAGGATGAAGTTAAACAGTTGAGTTTCCAAGTTTCAGACCAGCCTTGGCAACACAGCAAGCATTGCCTTGGATAATGACAGCAAAATCAAGCAAAAAACTCATTCCATTTAAAAACAAACAAACAATATGCAGACTATTTGTAAGTTGCTGCCAACCAGGCTGCAATCTGGATAAAACAGGATGAGAGGCAGAGAAAGCAAGGTAGATCCCTGAAGTGAATGCTGCTCAGCTCTTTATCATAGGCTACACTTAGATCATTCTTACACCATAGGAAGCACTCAGGTGTTTTGGAATTAACTTTTATTGTGGTGTTTTGTCTTATTTTGTGCATGTTTTGTTCCTGTTTTGTGAGATCAAGTTTCATGTAACTCAGTTTGACCACATACTCACCATGTAATCAAGCCTGTCCTTGACATCCTGACCATTCCTCAGTGCTGGGACAGTAGCTGTGTATCACCATACAGATCTATAATTAAATTTTTAAATAAAAGCTTTCATAATTTTAACACAATTTTGGTTACGCTTTATAGTAATGACAATGCTCCTTTGCATAGGACTCTATACAGTTTTATAGCATGGTTTTTAATGAAATTAAATTACATTTTCTACACTTATAATGATAACTGTAGCACAAATCTTAATTGTTCTTAATAATAAAAACCTGAATCTAGATATTGGGGTAAATGCTGAAAGATCAGAGAGACAAAGGAGCAAGCCACAGCCACCTCTTACCTCGCCAACTCCTCAGCCTGAAAGTAGGGCTGAGCTCCTGTCTCTGCCTGCCTTATATTACTCTCTTAACCCAGCCATATCACTTCCCGTCTCCTTCTCCCTAGTGCTGGGATTAAAGGCATGAGATCCTAAGTGCTGGGATTAAAGGTGTATGCCACCACTGCCTTGCCTCTATGGCTAATTAGTGGCTAGCTCCACACTCTGATCTTCAGGCAAGTTTTATTTGTTAGAGCACAAACAAAATATCACCACAGATAACAGCAATCACAGATATACTTTAGTGGTTTTGTGGTATTTGCTGGCTGGGAATGAGTGGCTCCATTTAGTGAAGTTCCTATAGCAATGCTGACCCTTACATACCTCCTTGGGAGATAAGAACAGCAAATCTCTCTGACATTATTAGAAAAGAATATAGTGAACCCAGGCAGTAGGCTTTCTTTTCAAGGAAAAAATCATTCTTACTACTAAAAAAATGTTCTTGATTGTGGGTGACCCCATGAAGCAGTTAAACTTTGAAGTAAAAAGATACAGATAATACATGAAAATATTTTCTTCTGTTTGGCAATCAATGTTCTTACATATATAACACCAATACCAGAATTATATGTGTCATTATGTAACATGACATTAATATATAATATGTACATGATGCAATTGAAGTGGATGTAATAACCATTTTTATGTCTATGTACAGACTAAATACAGGGAAAGGTTGTCTGCCTCTTTAAACATGATGTTATTAAATGAGGAATTGAGACATAGCAGCAGGGTAAATGTCTAGAGCATTGGACTGGTGAACAGGTCTGTTATTCCAAAGACTGTGTCCTTAGTCAGCAGTTACTCAGCACCCTCACATATCTGATAACATGAAATTTAAAAAAATTCCCTACATGTACCATGGTGGATGTACTTTCACTTATCAAATGAACAATAAATAGAAGAAAGAACAAATTTTCATAAGGACACATTTACAGTATATGAAAAACAAAAACTGTAAGCTTTGTAAAACGAAGTTCTGCACCAGAGCACACTGCTCTGAGCAATGAGTCTATAAAAACAAAGATAAGGTCAGCAAACTTTAAGAAATCTGAAGCCATGGGTTTAGGACTAAATGTATAATGTGTGATTAATGAATCTTTTCTATTTTAGGTGGCTCCATTATCTTCTGAAGTATGTTTTTACAGAAATAAGAGAGTCTATTTTTTTAGCCTATACTTGTGAATGGGAACAGGTATCATATTGCTACTAAATTTGAAATTCCTTTAGGAATGCACTGCTGGCTAAGCCTGGTATGCAGCTGGATTCATGTCCATTTGGGCATGCCATAAGCAACACTGGGAAGGGCACTATATATAAACATCCTTCCATCTGGGCATATTTTAAATTACACAGCATATAGAAACTGTGGTATGCCAGGCAGGACAGTGATGCATGGGTCTTTCCAAGCTGCAGAGGCTGTAACTCATTTAATTCGTCATTACAATATGTTTAATTTCTAAATAGTTGTTGGGTGTCTACCTGATGCTAGGCACTGTTGTATGCATTTAGAAGACACTAATGAACAAAACTGATCCAATTCCCTACTACATTGAATGTATTTATTATGAAAACTATAGAACCTAAAGCATATGCTGCTTAACATGTCTTTAGATCAGCACTCAATAAGATTTTTCTGCAACAAATATTTTTGGCTCTTATCCAGTTTTAGCTGCAACCATTCAGCTCTGCTATGATAAGACAAATTCCACCAGAGATTATATGAGAACAAAGTTTTCTCAATAAAACTTTATTTGCAAAATGAGAAATGTGTGACTTTTACCAGAAGGGGAACATGAAAAAAATACCTGTGGTGGTGTGCTGACAACATACCAAAAGAACACTTTGATTCAGGCCTAGCTAAGTGAACCAGTTTGTAGTGGTGTTTACAGTGCCCATGACCTTGGGCTATACAGACCAAAAGAGGAGGTGCTTCTAGCCTTCATATGTGACCTCTTAAAAAGAAGAGAGAGGGTCACATGTTTTTAAAAGAGGAGAGATATGGCTCAGTGGTTAAGGGCACTGACTGATGTTCCAGAGGACCCAGAATTACTAGGCCATCAAGTGTCTGATCATACGAAGATTTAAAAAAAAAAAAAAAAGGAAGAAGGAAACACATGACCCCTCTCTCCTCTCTTTAAGAGGTCAAGTACAAAGGGAAGAAGCATTGCCTCCTTTGGCCAGTATAGCCCCAGTCATGGAGGGAGCAAATACCACATCAGTTACTGATGCTACTTACAGGAGAATGGGTGAGGAGTTACTTACAGAATTGTGGATTACTCAAAGGCAGCTGCATCACTGAAAGACCAAGGAGAAAATTGACAGCTGCATCCCTGGAGCTCTCTGCACAGCTACAGAACCCAGGCCAATTGGAGAGTGCCCTCTTTCCAGCAGTTGTTGCTTTTTATATAACCAAGGGAGGGGCCATGGGATAGTTGTAAGGTTTTTCGTTTTTGGTTTTGTTTTTTGTTTTTGTTTTTTTGAGACAGGGTTTCTCTGCATTGGTTTGAGCCTTTCCTGGAACTCACTTTTTAGTCCAGGCTGGCCTTGAACTCACAGAGATCTGTCTGACTGTCTCCCAAGTGCTGGGATTAAAGGCATGCACTGAAAGTGAAAATTCAGTAGCCATCTTGAGAGATGGCCCCCCACTTCCTCTAAAGGTATTTGCTGACCAGCAGCTTTAGAACTGACCAGAAGTTGAACTCATGGGAAGATAAGGCTGAAATAATAAATCTATATATCCTGGGTTTAGCAAAAGCTGGACATAGGGAATGAAAAATTTATGTCTCTGTAGATACCCTGAATCCTGTTAGCCATCAGTAACCTCATGCTTATAGTTCAGCCAGTAACTTCAAAGAACTACCTCACCCCTACTCACCTTATCCAATCCCAAGATATATAACTCTCTGGATGTAAACCTTTCCTATACAAACCCCTTCAAGTAAGTGCTGGGGCATCCTTCTCCACCCGCTATGTCGAGTATTTGGAATATGGACCAAGTCTGGGGCTTTTCTTTGTTATTTAAAAAAAAACCCTCTGTGTTCTTGCATTGGATATTGGCTCTGTGGTAGTCTTGCTTGGGGTTCTTGTGACCTGGGCACAAGAGCCCCACCACCACCTGGCCTGATAGTTGTAAGTTTTAGGCTCTTCCTGGGCCTTGCAAGTTTCCTTTATTTCCTGAGTCTTAATGACATTCCCTGCAGATGAGAATGTTTCAGTGTAGAGGAAAGAGCTACACAACTGACAGAGAATTCAGGTTATATGTGATCCAGTATGTGTCTTTACTTAAAAAATCAGAAGAGAAGTCACAGAAAGTTATACCATGTAAAAATACTCTAGGAGTTAATCTACTAAACTTCATTTTGCAGGGTAATTGAGTAAGAGCCTCAAACAACAACGTAAACTATTAATAATAGAGGGCCAGAATGACTGGAGCTTGCATCTTCTGTCTCCCAATATTCTTTCTGTGCTACAGTTTTGCCTCTTCTTCTATAGGAGTCACAGGACATTTTATGAAAGTGTACTATGTATAACATTGTCGTTGTTGAACTGAGGTCCGGAGGTTCTGGAAAATTACATAAGTACTACCTCATCTGTTACTGTCACTTCACAAGTCCACTGTCACAACCTCCATGAAAACCATCAATGCCATAATTACTATCATCATCACCAACCACCTTACAACACAGAAAACACCATAGATAACCACACACAGTCACAAGGATACCATCTAGGGACAGAAGGCTTTGGCAATGCATTAAAATATGATCCTAAAAGCACCTCAGTTGGAAGGGTAGTGATGAGAGGATCTTCTTTCCAATTTGATTCGATTCTAGTGATCTAAGGATGAATTACAAAACAGAGACTTTATCCTGGATCAGATGCTATCGAGAGTTAGAGTTCTTGATGGTTGGATTTCTCTCTCTCTCTCTCTCTCTCTCTCTCTCTCTCTCTCTCTCTCTCTCTCTCTCTCCCTTTTTCTCTCTTTCTAAAATTATAATAACAGTCTTCCTACTTTCATTTTCCTCTCCCAAAACATTATTCCCCTTCAAATCCACGTGCTCTTTTTTCCCCACTAATTCTTATTGCATGTATATATGTGTATGTATACACATGTATATTCATAAATATAACCTGTTCAGTCCATATAATGATACTTGTATGTACCTTTTCAAGGATGACTGTATGGCCCTGGACAACCAATTCATGTGCTCTTTCCTAAAGTCGATCACCTCCTCTGCTCCCAGATTTCCTCAGTTGCCTACAGTTCTTGTACTGTGTTGAGGCCTTATGGGCTTATCTGCATCCAGTTTGGCAGGTTTGTTGGGGTCCCCCTTGCTCAGTTCATATTTGTTCAGTCATGTTGACAAGACTTTATGGGTATAGCTTCTGATGTTACTAAGAGACATACTCTCACAGCAAATTTCCTAATACTCTGACTCTTAGAATATTTCCAGTCCCTTTCAGCAATGTTCCCAGAGCCTTAGGTGCAGAAATATTTTATAGATATGTCCATTGGGATTGAAATTAACTTTGCATTTTGATTCATTGTGATTTTCTTTAGTGGTGTCCATCTGTTGTAGAGAAGTTTTCTTGATGAGGGGTAAACATTACACTTATCTGTGGGTATACAGACAAACATTTATAAATTGTTGTTAGGTGTTAGTAATTAGAAGTTGTAGACTCTCCACCAATAACCACAACTCACTAGCACTGAGTAGTTAGCTAGGTTTCCAGTACCAAGCATGGTTTCCCTTTTATCAAATGTATCTTAAGTCTCATTGGTTACTATCAAGGTGTGTGTGCCACTAATGCACCCTTAGGGTTATTGTGCCATGCTCGTTGTTGATGTGGTTCATGGGTATCATAGCTGGGTAGGAATGTTGATTGTCTCCCTTCTTTAGAGGTTTACATGGTGCTTTCTGTTACCATGGAAGCTTGTCATCCAATAAGAAAGAGAACATGTTAGACTTGTCCCAATTTCTTTATACATTTCATCCAGGAGGTGGAGACATGTCAGTATGACTGGCATGTTAGGTCAGCCAGAAGGGAGCAAAGTAGTCATTTTGTAGTTGTAAGTCTTATTATCCTGTTTCAATTATCTTTAACTTTTTACAAAAGGATTATATGTATATTGTAATAGTTCAATACCAAAAGAAGTCAGCTGTTGAAAAATTGCAAAATTCATATAGAAGAAAGAAAATTAATACACTGCATGAGAAATTAGCAAGAGCTCTCTACTGGGAATGTCTTACTGTATGCTGTGAATGTGTTGCTCTGACTGATTGATAAATAAAATGCTGATTGGTCAGTAGCCAAGCAGGAAGGTATAGTATAAGCAGAACAAGCAGAGAAAAGAATTCTAGGAACAGGAAGGCTGAGTCAAGAGATGCTGCCAGCTGCCATTACCATGAGAAGTAAGATGAAAAATACCGGTAAGCCATGTGGCAACTTATAGATTAATAGAAATGGGTTAATTTAAGATATAAGAACTAGATAGCAAGAAGCCTGCCACGGCCATACACTTTATAGGTAATGTAAGTCTCTGTGTGTTTACTTGGGTCTGAGTGGCTGTGGCCCCGGTGGGACTGGAAAAATCTCCAGCTGTAGCCCTCCTCTGTGATTTTGCTGTATTTCATTTGGTTAATTATTTATATAATTACAGGATGGCTTCTAGGGTTTCTTATTTGTTACTATTATTTGAAACACACATGAGTCCTTGTGTACACACAAAATGATTTTCTTGAGTTTGATTCCTAGGAATGAGAATGTTGGAGTAAAATATCTGCACTTTAAAAAAATAATTGTAATTCTTTATTAGTTTATAATTTCATAAATATATATTTTTATAATGCACTTTGATCATATCCCCCCATTATCATCCTTCTGCTCATATTGAATGTTGAACCTCTTCTTTTACCCAGCAACCCCCATTCTTTCTTTCACATCTTTATTTAAAGGCTGTACAAATCTTGGTAAATTTCTAGGAGAAAATGTGTATAAACTTTTCCTTATATTCCCAACTCTCTCCTAAAATGAAATTTCTATTTTATTTAAAATTGACTGCAGTATAATGTTCAAAATAATATTTTTGCTCTTTCTATGTAGAATACATTCCCCTTTCCCATCAGCTCAATAAATTTTTACTGAATTTCTAATATGAGCCAGTCATTGTGTGATGTGCTGAATATAAAGGAGGAATCACCTGTCACTTGCCATAAAACTAGCATCTTCACTTGTTAGAGTCTAGAGGCAGAAACACCAATTGTTTTTGCCAAAAGGTGAAAAGGAATGCAAATATCATTAGGTTAGTGTTTAATGGAAGAAAATTTTGTTTATATGGTGGCACTGGCCACAATCAATACATTACAATAATTTTGCATCATCATGGGTGTGCTATACAAGAGCTAAACTTTTCTCCAGATATTAGAGGCTTGTATTTTAAATAGCAAATTACTTCTCTTCTCTTTTATCTAATCTCTCCTAGGACAAATGTTTAATGAGCAACCAAAAAAGATGTGATGATAAAAATCATAAATGTATGATTGCCTCACAGGCAAACTCTAACCTGTGAGTCTAAATCTGCAAAATAAAACTTTATGTTGTATGGGAAAGTTAAAAGGGCTAAATAATCCCAAATCAAAATAATTTGTTTCCTTAAATACTATTTTCTGCTACATTCTAAGAGATTAGAGAGTGATAGGGGAATGTCTTTCTGTATGCTGTGAAAATATGTTGCTCTGACTGGGTGATAAATAAAGCCATTTCACCTATGGCTGCAGGACTGGTAGGTGGAACAGATTTGTCCTGACTGTGGGTCAGGCAGGACACAGGAAAACATCAGCTACAAGAAAGGGACTTCATTGTCAATTAGTTTCTTTGCATGAAACCTTGGTAACTGTGGACAATATACATGGCCCTGAAATTCAATCAGCTGTGTGTACTTTCTATCTCACTATAATATGTTTTTCCAATTCAACATGTGTCAATAAACACTAGGAAACTTTTATATCAGCAGTTATATTTCTGAAAATTAGGATAACCTCCTAAACATTTGTACTTTAAAAAGCTAAATGTTTATCTTGATATTTATCTGTACTCTGAGGTGAAATATTTCCATTCATTTCACACTTGCATGGAGACTGTTTTCGCAATGCTTTCTTTTGCTTTCTGAATCATAGCTGATTTCTTTCATGTGAGACTTATCAAAGCTAAAAAATCATAGCAAGTGATTAAAACAGTTTATAACAATCACTATGGAGTGCATTCTTTAAGAGGAGTTTAGTTTTTTGAAGTAGTATCAAATCAGTCTGAAAAAATTTGGATTAAAAGTAAAATATGAAATGCTCTAGTATTCACAGTGTTATTTCATTGATACATTTCCATTGTTCTACACTGTTCTGAAGTGATTTTCTGTATCATTTGTTCATCAATGAGAATAAATATCAGTGTGTTTAGAACAATGTATTCATATACATTGTGTAAAATTTAGTCTTCCATTATTATAATGTCAAGTGACATTGTAGCTTAAAGTGATAACTAAAATTGTCACTGGCACCCTGAATTTTAGGTGTGCTAATAAGTTAACAAGACATCTTACTGTTTTTATGTAACTTTATAACTTAGGTACAGTTAGGTACCAGTAAAAGTTTAAAGTTCTTGATGGACTTCTCCTCAGAGACAAATTTAAAAGACATCTTTTTGGATTTTGGCATTTATATTGTATAAATCCTATTATTTTAGGATCACTTGCAAATTTCCTGTTCTTTCAAATCCTCATTTGGCTTAATTGAGTGAGAATTCTTCATAAGCACTGTATGAGGAAAGGATCTATGATCCCCATAATTTCATAAAAGATCCAAATTTCCTGTTGGTGAGATGGCTCACCAGGCAAACATGTAACCAACCGTCTTATTAAAATAAGAAACACAGAACAAATGTGAAAGAGAAAGCCAAGAGGTCAGAGCTCAGAGCTAAAATCTTACCTCCTGCAATGCTCCTAGCTTCCCGAAAGACAGTTACTTCCTGTGTGTCTGTCTTTAAATAGTCTTTCTGTTCTGTCTTCTCATTGGTTGTAAACACAAACACATGACTGCCTCATCACTGCCTGTAAGTACAGCCCTCCAGGTCTTAAAGGCATATGTCTCCAATGCTGGCTATATCCCTGAACACACAGAGATCTACCTAGCTCTTCTACCAAGTGCTGGGATTAAAGGCATGTGCCACCACCACCACACTCTTGCTATGGCTCTAATAGCTCTGACCCTCAGGCAACTTCATTCATTAGCATACAATGAAAATCACATTTCAGTACAAATAAAATACCACCATAGTTTGTTAGTCTAATTTCTGGAGCCCTGATTCCTCCTAGGGCACCCTTCTCTGGTTTGCCGTTTCTACTGTGTTAATTCATTTTCAAGATCCTAATTTAAAAAAAGTAGCGTAAGTAATAAAAGTCATCATATGTGTACTATTCGTTTCTACTTGCCCAGATTATGAGATCCTTTTGATGGCTTTTAGCGGCGTTCTTATCCTGCGAGGAAGTCATGAAACATGACAGAATCCACTAACAAGAGTTATTCATACAAGGAGAAAAGGACAGATATGATCAGGTCTGCTGAAAAGACTTATATGGAAGAAGGGGCTGGTGGGGGGGGGGGCTGCCTTTTTAAGGACCAGCCTGCACGTGCGCCCATGTGGCTACTCCATGCATGAGCATAGATCACGTGGTCCTGCTGAGCGATTACATGACCACGCAGTGCATGAGTTACGTAGGATGTATGACCCGGAAATGACTAGGCAGCAATGACTAGGTGTCCCGCCTGGGCATGTGCGACCATGGGGGTGTGGCTGGAATTCCTATCACCTTTACCTAAGTCTAGGAAATCCATGGCATACCACGTGCATCACCTTTTACACCTGTTTAAATGGCTGCTATGAAGGCTAGAAGGATAAAAACTTGGAAGAGTGGGTACCTTCTGCTGCCTGGCTAAGAGACCATGCTGCTGCTCAACTTGGTGCAAGAAGTTTATTGGGGGAGAAGGCAGTGAGAGAGTGAAAGACAAAGTGGGAACATGAGAGAGGCAGACAGACAGAGAGACAGACGGGAAAGCAAGAGGAGCAAGAGAGCATGCTGTGACTGACGACACTTTTAAGCGTGTGCTTGTTGCATAGCTGAAGGTGGAGGCGCCTGGGGCAGGTGAGGATGAGGCTGCCTCTGCAGCCGAGACAGGTGGCAGAGCAGTGTCCGCTAGCACAGGAGATTGGCGCGCTTCACAGCAGCCATTGTAACTTTCCCTTTCTGCGGAGTGGGGTAAATGAAGTGATGGGATAGGGACAAGTGGAACACATGGGTATTAAAGAGTCTGATGTCACAGAACTGAGCGGCTGTGGAAGCAGACTGCGACTACTTTCCTATAAAACCAATTTCTGAACTGAGAGGTTTGTGGTCTTGAGCCACCTTAGATCCCTTTTGTGAGAAGTCTTTTCTTTGTGTGAGGGCTGGAGACACGGCCTGCCGTTCTCTGTAGTGTTTTTAATGTTACAGTGTCCTGTAAAGGCAGGAGTTTGTGCTTGTTTGGAAGTCATATCTTGTCATTCTCAAAATGTAACTATGGATGGGAAAGTTGCTCTGTCTGCATTGTATTCACATGAGAGCTGAGAGCTATGGTTGTGCAGAGGACAGGGTGGAAGTGCCCCTTGGTGACTCGAAAGGGGCAATGGTGACACCTTGCAGGAAAGTTAGGCCCAGGGAGAGATCAAGTGTTCTAATTTGAAGTCCCTGTGTGCTCACCTTGTATGTGAGAAAAGTATAAAATCAAGGAAAACCACTCACACAGAAGTAAATTAGGATCTAAATTATAATGGACATAAAGAGAGTAGAAACCTGAACAAAACTGAGTGAAGATGATTGCTAACTGTTCCTTATCAAATGTATACAACTGTTAAAAGCCTTGGGGCAGAATCTGCTTTGTGGGCTATGGAACAATCTTGCCTGCAGCTTCTGCCTTTGATCTCATGAGAAGTCTCTTTTAGAGCTATTTACTATCCCATAGGTAGACATGACTCAAAGTGATGCCAACTGTCTGCCTTATTGATCAGGTCAGTGTGGATGAAGTGCTAGAAAATCATATTAATCTAAGTGTTTCTTTGTTCATTATTTGTTTTCAAACAAATATGATCACACTTTTCCCTTCTCCAGTTCTTCCCAGATCCTCCCCACCTCCAAACCTATCCAACTCCATACCCTTTCTTTCTCTTTGTCTTTAGAAAATAAAGAGGCAGACAAAGATGAAATGTTTCTTAAATGTACTCATTAGATGTGTTACCTTGGGCAGCATTAAAAAAAATAGGAGCTTTTTTATTTTTAAGTGTATTATTATTATTATATTATCTATTATTATTTATGTGTATGTGTGTGGGGGGGTGGTATGTGGGATCAGGAGAGGTCCAACAGTACAATTCTGTTACAAAATACCAATGCCTCTGAAGGAATATGATCTATATTGAGATAAGCCATATCACTGGATTAACATTTTAAAATCGAGGTTATGTTAGTTTTCATTGTCAACTTGGCATAACCTAAATTCACCTGGGAAAAGGGAACCTCAGTTGAGGAATTGGCCAGATCAGATTGGCCTATGGCCATGTCTAGGAGATTGTTTTGATTAATGATTGTTGTTGGGGGCACAGCTCAATATAGGTAAGCTCTGTCCCTAGTCATATGGGTCTGGGCTGTATAAGAAAGCCAGTTAAGTGAACCAGGGAACAGCATTCCTCCATGGATTCTGCTTCAGTTCCTGCCCTAAACTTCCTTAATGATGCATTATGACCTGGAAATGTAAGCCAAATAAAACCTTTCTCCCACAAATTGCTTTTGGCCAGTGTTTTATCACAGCAATGAAATGAAATTAGAACAGAGGTCAAGGTCATTTATAAATGTCAGTCCCCACCTCGTATGTGAGATCCTTGAATGTGAAGGACTTATGCAGAACAAGCATGTTTGGAGTATATTAAATTTTTCTCTTATAACTTTTCTCAGCGTTTTCTCTGTTCCAGGTAATTAATGTCTACATATGGTAACCTACTTAACCTTAACAATTCCAAGGGGTAAATAATACCCCGAATGCACAGATAAATGCCATAAGATATGGTTCTTCCCATCAAAATAGAAAGAAAAAGACATTATAATCTCCCAAGGTTCCAAAAATCCACCCTCCCAACTAAGTTTTCTCTGCCTTAACTTAGCACTCCAGGGAGATCAATGTGAGTAAGTGGGTCACAAAAGTAATAGCACCCCTTATCCTATTTCATTGAATCTGGTAAGGTGGCAGAGCTGTCAGTAACAAAGGGTACTGAGCTCCTTAGCACAGACAGATGTGTCCTGTTAAAGATAACCTTGTCGCATGCCTGTGGCAACAGAGTTTCCTTTATTCTTTCCCAGTGATTAGAAGGCTGATGATATGGTGAAAGTGCTACCACAGTGTACAAGTAGCCCCTGTCTCCTCCTCCTGGGGTGTGAGCAGTTCGCTTCTGACAAGTGCATTTTGTTTCACTTACTGACTCCTACACTCCCTTGGGATCTGCTCCTGGTATAACCCCAGGGCTGATGATTGACATTTTGGAGTCTCAACTTGAGTTTGTCCCTTGACTTTGCTTCACTTCAGCCAAGTAGTAGCTTTAGTTCCTTATCATGCAAGTGTTTCTAATTGTTTCCCTGTCTTTCCACGAGGCTGCTCCTGGACTTTGAGTGAACCTCAGTGTCTCTCCTAGGGCTCCAGTGCTTGTTTTCCATGGGGCATTATTGTATTGGGCTTTGTTAAACACAAGAATTAGAAGTGGTATACCTTCCTATGGAAAAGAAAGGCAAGCTACAGCATAATAAAGGTGGTCAACAGGGGATGTTATAGCCACATGGGCAACAAGTGTTCCCTAACTTACTATCTTACATCTGCATCATAGGGCCATGGAGATTTCACGTGGCATCCAGACATCCATTCCTGGTCATAAGTGAGGGAAGCAAGGCTATCCTTTTTCATAAGTCAAGACCAGGTAAACTCATTATCAACTGATTTAAAGCAGTGCTCAGTTGTAGCTCTCCCACATTCATCTCTGACTTGTGCTTTCATAGTTGTTGACCTTGACTATCTGCTAGCTGTTCGTTGCTGACTTGTTTTGTTACCTCTGACCTCTTATAGTTACCAAGACATAGCTGCATCTCTTCTTAGTTCCCCCACTATCTATGGGATGATCTAGGGTCTGTTTCCTGACATATATGGAGACTTCATATTAGAGGCCATCCTTGTTTATCATTCAGTCTCTGTTACATTAGAAACAAGAATAAAAGAAATGATAATGGTGTCATACACACACAAATATTTATACATATACATATTTCAAGGCCTTCAGTTGGAGGCAGCTGGAGGCCCCTCCTTTATCTCTCTAGCTTGGTTATGCTATATCAGCCACAGCCTTTCTTCTTTCCACAGTGCCCCAGACTTTGCTTGTTGTCCTTAATATCCCTTTCAACCACAGTCTTTTTTTCCCACTGAAGCATGTGTGAGCAACTTGCAGTTTTCACCCTGGGCCTTTTCTATCACTGTCCATAGAGAGCCTACTCCTATGTCAACTTGTCAATGTGTGATTTGCTTGAAATAATTTAACTTTTTGTGTTTAGCATTTGAAGGAGTCCATGGACATCCAGGAAAAAGTATGTGCACAACATTTACTTATTAAAATGTCAACATTTATTTAGCAAACCATAGAAATAGGGAGGTCTACTATGAGTAGCCTTGGTATTATGGAGAGATCTCAGTCAATAGAACAAAGGGATTTAGATCTAAATAACAGCTCCACTTCTTCATAGTTGTTCGCCTGCTCTTACTGTTGCTATTTGTAAAATGGTCATAATGCTCCCCCTTTGGAGAAGATTAGAAAGCTAAAATGAGGAAGTTCTTAGCACAGTATACATGTTATTAATAACAATTATCCTTATTGATGGTAACATCTCTAGGCACCCTTTTTCCTTAAGAGCAATAGAAACCATTGACACTATTTGAGAAGGACAAGGACATGATCAGTCTGACTGCAGCCTAGGGATAAACTGAAGAACTATGGAAATAGGAAAGGCACAGGCTGTAGTAGTAATAGTAGGAGGCTTCTCTGGAGAATGGAAGGTGGTCAGGGACAAACACACTGTTTTAAGAGGTGTTTGTAGGGGTATTTGCAAGGTTTTGTTTTTTGACATGGAGAATATATATTATTGAGAAAGAACTAGCATGGGTGAGATGATAGCACATAGATGGGATCCATGTTTATGCAGATGAGGTCTTCTGTGCTTCTGTTGTCTGCAGAGGGCTGGCACCAGCTGTGTACAAATATCCCCACAATGCAGCAATCCTGGTCTTGATTCATGTAAAACAAAGACAACCTTGCTTCCCTTATTTATGATCACTCCTGATAAGTATGGATGTTTGGATACCACATGAAATCTCCCTTCAGGAAGGGACTCTCCTACTGTTACCTTTGGGTTGCTGATTTCTTTTTTTGGACAGGGTCTTCTGTGGCTCAGGCTGGCCTAGGATTCACTATTCAGCTGAAGATGACCTTGAACTACAGATCCTCTTGTCTCTACCTCTTTAATGCTTGGATGACAGGCATGTGCCACCATACCCAACTCCTACTTTTTCATTAGATGGAGTAAGCAGGTGATATTCAGTTTAGATCTAGGTACCAGTTATATAGGGAGTCAAAGAAAGAAATCTCACAGCTGACTTCCAGTTCTCATGGTTATGAACTTTCTGGTGAAATAGAACTTAGATTATTATGGGAATCTGAAAACAACAGGAACCTCTCCCACTGGAAAGCAAGGAATTACCAATTCCAGCAAGCATTTTGCCTGGCAGTGTGCCTCTACATCAAACAGCAGCTCCTGTTTATATATTCAAAATCCTAGATTAAAAAAAGAATAATAGAGTGGGAAGATGCATGCAAGTTTCTGCAATTATAGCAGGAAGGAAGAAGTAATAGGACATGGGAATACATTCTGAAGCTGGGTTCTATTTTCCTCCAACAGTAGGTCAGGGCATCTGCTAAGAGACAAGTGAGTCTTTTAATATGGTGTGTGTGTGTGTGTGTGTGTGTGTGTGTGTGTGTGTGTGTGTGTGTGTGTGTGTTTTCCATTGGTTGCTTGTTACTCCACACTGAAGGTGAGATTTCTGATAATAATATGGCTGTACTTTCCATTTTATCTAAATTAATCTTTCACCTGGAGTCTGCAACATTTTCTTTTCAAATAGAACAAGTTCCAAAAATTTGAAGGGTATTTCAGTTGTTTATAATTTTCATTAATATAGCCCTCAGTGAGACTTAGAATTTGCAGACTAAGGCCTCTACCTACCAATAGGAAGTTTTCCTTTGTATTCATTTGTTTGTTTCTCCCCCATCTGCTCTTATTTCTCCTTTGGAGCTACTAGTACTCTTATATTACATCTTTTGACTCCATCTTTAAGTTTCCTATTCTATTGTCCCCTAGTGATGTTCATCTCTTTATTTTCCTCCAGATCGTGATAATGTGCTTTGTGTCGTCTGCAGAGTTTTAAATTGGGAAATTTGTCCTTTAGGCCCAAGAAGGCTTTTGGCTTTACTTGAAAAATTCTCAAGATGTTTATGTTTTATTCAGTTTGAGGCCATGGATCCTTAAGATGGGAGGAAGAGGAGTTAGGCGAACCCTGATTGTATTTTGTAAAAGGGTATTTTTCTCCACAAATAGGCAGTAAATTTTCAATTCTTTGTGGATTTTTTTTTAGCAGTAGATTTTATGTCTCTAAAACAGTACATTTTCCCTGTGTATGGTGGGTCTCTCTCTACCTTTCACACAGAGAACTAAGAAGACTAGGGGGCACTCATCCTCTAGCCAATAAAAAAGTATGTTATTGATAATTCCATGGATAGAAACAGAAATCCAGTCCCCACTCTAGATGGGAATCATAGACAGTTAGACCAGCTTAGGAATGGAGAGAGAAAGATCACTAGATGGGGCAACATCCTAAAAACAAGCAAAAACTCAAACTCACTCAAAATGGTCTCTGAGAGACCCTTCTTCACCCATGAAATCTGTAATGCTCAGCTTGGTAGAGCTGCCCTTACCCATGAAATCCATAATGCTCAGCAGTAAAGCTCTACTTTGTGCTGATCTCTTTTCACATTATTTTCTTTTTAATTTGACAGAGAAAATGAACCCACCTGCTAGCTGGTATCAAGTTTTTAGTGTATTTTTTAAGAGTTATATGCTACAGGAAAGCTGGTTTATTTCTTTAAATAGTTAATTGGGCATGATGACAATTTTTCTGAACTTGCCAGGCTAAGTTCTCTTAACTCTGATATTTTAGATGGCAAGATATTCAAGACAGGTTGTAATTGTATAGTTTCTTGGGCCCTGGTCTTGGGTCTCTCATTTCAGTAACTATGACTTTTCTATCATGACATTCAAAAGTGAAGAACCATGACACACTGTGTATAGTTCTCTGCTCTCTGAGATCCATTCTCTGTCTAGACCCCAGCTTTGTTCCAAGTTCTGTTCTTCATGTGCTTGTCATGTGCATACAGAATAAAATTTCTCACCAATTCTTTCTGCTTTGGCCACAGCACAGTCCAGATCTTATTTAAGCAAAGCTATTTTTAAGTCTCAGCAGGCCAGAAACCAAGATGATTTGGAATGTCTGAAGAACCTATAAATATAGCATCATTATTTATGGAACATGAAAAACTTGTTCCATGCTTAAGATTTTAAAAATATAACCTTTTCTAAATGATTCAGAGGTGGGAACAGATGAGAAAGGAGTCACTGTCATGATGTGCTCTATTTGTAATGCCTTGTCTATTGATTTGATTGGCTCTTCAAACTGCTCTGTGACCCAGAAAATAATTGTTTCTCAGGCACTAGCAACTTCAACAGCTCAAGTCATATCTTCTCACTGGTTTTAGTGCAGCTGCCCTAGAGTGACTTCCTATATGGCTGACAATAACTATGAAGAGTCATAGTACTGTTATCCGTCCATATAATCTAACAGACACCTTTAACCTATTGTGACTGATTTGTCTCTTTCTTCTAGAGTAAAAAGAACAAATCCAGCTTAAAGAATGGATTCTTTCAGGTGCTAACTCATTTTAAGAAAAAGAAAGGGCACCCCCCAAACCTCTGCAAGCCTTTGATCCCTGCAAGTCTCTAAATACCTTAGTATTATAAAAATTGATTCTGAAAAGGCCTGTCTATCTGTTATCACATCTGATTTAAGGAAAGACTCTGACTTAAAAACAAATATTGACTGAGGCTTAAAACCTCATACTTCAGCATGTGAGGAAACATTTAAGACCTTTTATTCCAATTTCTCATTAATGCCAAGTTGTTGGTTGCATTCTAGCTTAATTCCCCGGTGAGCCTAACCCAATACCCCATGGAGAGCCAATCCATGTATTGCAAAATTCTGTTAAAAGTGTCTTGACATATTGAGCTTGGATCTATCTCTTGGCAAATTATGACCATTGATTCTACGTCTACCTTTATAACATCCATTTTGCAAAGTCACCCCTGCAGACAGCATTGTGTCATCTCGGGAAAGTCAGATGTCCTTACAAAGATTCTGAGAAGGCACTGGTTTGGATGCTGTACTGAAATCTTAAGTGATGTGTGTGTGTGTGTGTGTGTGTGTGTGTGTGTGTGTGTGTGTGCAACTTTTACTGGAGCATTCTGAGACTGTTGGGCAAGAGGCATACGTACTGAATTTAGTCTGAGGAAACTTCATTCCACAACTAAAGGTGTAATATTGCAAGGAACTTTACCAACCACCACCCTAAAAGAACAAAAAAATTTGGATGAATGGAATTTCTGCCTGAATTGAGATCTCAGTAGTGCTTATGGTGCAGCTGAAGAAACTACTAATGGAAAAATTAGAGATTACTTTACCTATTAGATTGTATACTATCAAAAAGACAAAGGAACAAAAGACAAATGCTGTTAAGAATATAAACAAAGAGGAGTCTTCATTCACTGTTTAGGGAAATGGAAAGGAATGTGACCATTTCACCAAACAGAAGAGTAGAAATCAAATTTCCATCTGATCTAGAATTCTCACCATGGGTTTATGTCCAACATGAATTAAATCAGGACAGTGAAGAGGTGGCTGGACTTCCTTATTTCTTGCTGTGCTGTTCACAATAGACAAGATCCAGAATCAAGCGAGACATCCATAAAACAGATGCACACATAGAGAACATGTAGCACCTGTGGTAATGGAATATTAGTTATAAAAAAGAACAGAATTCAGAAACCTGGATAATATCACAGGATTATTCTTCTGTGTGAAATAAGTCAGTCATAGAAAGGCAGATACTGCATGTTCTCAGTAGTATGTGGGAGCCAGAAAATGACTCAAAGCAGAGGATTATGTACAAAGAAGTGGAGTTCTTCCTCCTAGAGCTCAGAAAGGGTCAGAGGGAAGGAAGATTGGAGAAAGGATGATTAGTAGCTACACTGATGTGGTTGATAGAAGGAATGACATCTCTAACATTCTACATAACTGCAGCATAAATAGGGCTTACTTACTCTTTGTTTGTTTTTCGAGACAGGGTTTCTCTGTGTAGTTTTGGTATCTGTCCTGGATCTTGCTCTGTAGACCAGGATGGTCTTGAACTCATAGAGATCTGCCTGGCTCTGCCTCCTAAGTGCTGAGATTAAAGGCATGAACCACTGCAGCCTGGTGGGCTTACTTATTCTTGAAAGAATATTTTAAAACAGCCACTACAAAAGGTCTTTAATATTCCTAACAGAAAAAAGTGGTACCAGCCTGAGATGATAGCTCGGTGACTCACTCTGATCTACTCATCATGCATCATACACACGCATGGAAAAGTCACAGTGTGCTCTAAAATTATATACATTTACCATATATCAAATAAAAATGTAAACACATTGAAATGAGATAAAGACTAGATAAGGACTCAACATATACCACAATGTACACATCAAAGAGTAATTAGTGGTTTCTAGGGCTGGGGATGTGGTTCAGTTGGTAGGGTGCTGGCCTAGCATGCATAAGGCCATTGGTCTGATCTATGTGTGGTGTACACCTGGGTCCTGGCTAGTTTTATGTCAACTTGACACAAGCTAGAGTCATCCGAAATGGAGGAACCTCAATTAAGAAAATGCCTTTATAAGATCCATCTGTAGGGCAATTTTTAAAAAATTAGTGATTGATGGGGGAGGGTCCAGCCCATCATGGGTGGTGCCATGGGTTCCCTGGGCTGGGTGGTCCTGGGTTCCATAAGAGAGAAGGCTGAGCAAGCCATGAGATCAAGTCAGTAAGCAGCACTCCTCCATGGTCTCTGCATCAGCTCTTGCCTCCAGGTTCTGGCCCTGTTTGAGTTCCTTTCCTGACTTCCTTTGATGATAAACAAAAGCATTGAAGTATAAGCCAAATAAACCCTCTCCTCTCTGACCTGATTTTGGTTATGCTATTTTAAAATAGAAACTGAAACCCTTACTAAGACAACCTGTAACCCTAGACTTTGGGAAGTAGAGGCAGGAGGATCAAAAGTTCAAGATTTTCCAGAGTTGTGAAATGAATCATAGACCAGCATGCTACATAAGAATTTCACAAGAATAATGGGACAATTATAATATAGTAAAACCTAGCACAGACAGGTTTTAAGAGTAAAAGAAACAAGAAATGGCATTATTTTTGGAAGATAAATTTGTTCTACTGTTATTAGTACCACAGTACATTTCACACAAATCTTATAGCACCTTGCAAACTGCTTATAGAGGCCAAACTTCATTAACTACTTAGTACCCAGTACTATGCTGACTAGAACAGTATGGAAACAATCTCTTAAAATACATTGTAACCTGAAAGTTAGTAATAATACTGCAGTGAAGGAGCTGTGGAGTTATTTTTCACAAGAAAGAAAATCTAATGGAAAAATTAAAAATAACTAATGAAAGTTTCTGAGACTGAGGAATAGGTCAGGGAGATGAAAATGTATATATATATTAATTAATAGTTCCAAATTCCATGTGCCCATGTTCTTAAGGGAATTGCCTGTTTTGGAATTGTCTGCAGATTAAAAAACTGGAAAGAAGTAGAAAAAAAATTAAAGAGGTGATTGAAGAAAATGAAGTCTTTTATTTCTAGAATTGCTAAATAAATATTATTCCATTTCCTTGTTAGAAATGTTAATTAAAATTATTATCATTATCATTTTTTATTATTGTGTATACACGATGTATTTGATTGAGCACATACCATTTGATTGGCACACTTGTAGATGTCTGAGGACAAATTTGTGTGATCTGTGCCCTCTTTTTACATTTCCTCAAATGTTGGGGATTGAACTCATGCTTTCAGGCTTGTATAACAAGTGCTTTGACCCAATCAGCCATCTCACCAGCCTAAAAAACCTGGCTTGAAAGAGGAGAACACAGGTATGCTCTGGATATTTTTCTGTATAAATAAAACACGGATTGGCCAGTGGCCAGGCAGGAAGTAGGCGAGACAAGGAGAGGAGAATTCTGGGAAGTGGAAGGCTGAGTGAGGGAGTCACTGCCAGCCACCACCATGACAAGCAGCATGTGAAGATGCCGGTAAGCCACAAGCCACGTGGCAAGGTATAGATTTATAGAAATGGATTAATTTAAGATGTAAGAACTAGATAGCTAGAAGCATGAGCCGTTAGTCCAAATAGTTTAAATAATATAAGCATCTGTGTGTTTATTTTATAAGTGGGCTGTTGGATTGCTGGGGCTTGGTGGGACATGGAGAGAAGCTCACCAGCTACAAATGGTGCTCGACGTGTTGGCAAACGTTTCCACCTTAAACCTGAGAATATTTAATAAGCAATTCTAAACAGAGTCAAAACCAGGTTCCTGCTTCATGTCTCATATGGGCAGCTAGATGCCACAAAACTCGGGTTTGAGCTACTGGCAAGTTCCTGGCGTTTGTGCTTGACCTGCAGTATGTCGGGAATGAGGCATCTACAAGCGGCACATTACACTGCTGCTGTGTGGTGGATTTTGCCTTTGCTAGTATTTAAAAAAAAAAGAGAGAGAGGTTTCTGGGCTACACACTGCTTGGATAAAAGCATAGACCCACGATGGCTTCCAGAGCTGGCGGTAAACATACTACCACCATGTTGGGAAGCTGAGGTGGGTGGAGCCAGCAGCCACAGTGCCATTTCAGTCTTAGAATGCTGCAGTTTAAAGCAGTAGGTTCAAGGTAATATAAAATTGAGCCACGTAAAGATGGCTACCACAAAGGGAATCTGGATTATGTTCTCTTTGATATTCGTAACTGAAGAAAAACATTTGATTGCAAAAGCTGTTGAGTTATGCCAAAATGTATATTTTAAAAGTACCTTGACTTCAAAATTTGAATGTAAGGATATGTTCCTTTGGAAAGGAGGCTCTGCTTTTGTTTCCACAGAAAGCAAGAGGCTATGGATATTAAGGTACATCAGGTTTGACCAGCCAAGACGCACTGAAATGTCTCCAATGACACCAAGGCCCAGATGATCCAACATTCAGAATCATTTCAAGGCAACTGGCTCAGATGATACACCCTCACAGACTACTCCATAATCCTACAATTTTCTTTGTGTACCCATAAGATACAGCACCCCCTCCAGCAGGAAGTAGTAAGAGAAGCTACGCCCAAATTCCCAAATACACCAAGCTGACTTTGGAGATGTGTAAAAGTTAAAACCTTCCTTTAAAAAAAAGAAAGAAAGAAAAGGGGAAGTGCTGTGGGATGGTCTGTATGTCAAATTGCTCAATTGGTCAATAAATAAAACACTGATTGGCCAGTAGCTGGGCAGGAAGTATAGGCGGGACTAACAGAGAGGAGAATTGAGAAACAGGAAGGCAGAGGGAGACACTGCCAGCCACTACCATGACAAGCAGCATGTGGAGACACCGGTAAGCCACGAGCCACATGGCAAAGTATAGATATATGGAAATGGATTAATTTAAGTTATAAGAACAGTTAGCAAGAAGCCTGCCACGGCCATACAGTTTGTAAGCAATATAAGTCTCTGTGTTTACTTGGTTGGGTATGAGTGGCTATGGGACTGGCAGGTGACAGAGATTTGTCCTGACTGTGGGCAAGGCAGGAAAACTCTAGCTACACAGATAAGTAGGCAGTTTTTAAAACATCCTTTAAATACATTTATTTATTTATTTACTTACTTATTTGCTTATTTATTTGTTTACAGACAGGGCTTCTCTGAATAGCCCTAGATGTCCTGAAACTCACTCTGTAGACCAGGCTGGCCTTGAGGTCAGATAACTGTCTGCCTCTGCCTCCCAAGTGCAGGGATTGAAGGTGTGCACCACCACTACCTGGAAGTTTTTTAATCTCTTAATGTTATGTTACAGTTTATCCTAAAGCATAAAATATTAGTTATGATATTAAGACTGAATAGAAGCCCCTTCATTATATACAGCATAAGCTTACCTAGATTTTAAATATCTTGTTATTTTTGTGCATATGTGTATACATGTGTGTGCATTGGCAGTATGTGTGGGTGGGGGCACGGCTGTGCCATGGTGTACATGTTGAAATCAGAAGACAATTTTACATACTTAGTTTTCTACTTCTACCTTCATGTAGGTTTGAGGGATCACACTGAGATTGGTGTGAGTCAACAGTATTGTCTTTATGGGGACTTCAGAAATATGTCCTGTCTGTCTGTTCACACAGGGTAACATACAATAGCATAAACCTTAACCTACAGACACAGAGCTCACAGAAGATACTGACAGGGTTACAGATCCTTGGGACCTGGACCTGTGATTTATTTGTCTTTATGTACCTATTACAGAGTTAGGTTGAGACCATATGTATTTTCATGCTCCCTTCCTCTTGCTTTTGAAGAATCTATGGCCAAGCAGTTCAATATAGAGAGAGCAAAACTAGAAAAACTCACAATGAATACAATACGTGTGTATGGTACCAGCCCACACAGTACATTAAAACCCTTGGTGAACACAATCTTAACTATGAAGAGGTAACTAATGGTAAGACTATTTCTCACTTCTGTTCAGTGGTATAAAATGTCATGTGAACTCACATTGTCAGTGCAGTGGACAAAAAAGAATTATTGTTTCTTATACTTTGTGGCCATGGTGAGTCCTCAGGAAGTATAGTTGAAAAATCAATTTTCCAGGCTGAAGTCTTTTCTGGTCACAGTTCAGGGATTAGAGAAATCCAATTTGAGGGAAATATTGGTCTGCCAGGAGGCTCACTTATAGATTACTTCTTTGAATGGTGAGATAGCTTCTGGGTGAATATACAAGCTAGGGTTTTCATCTGTCCATACAGAGCTTCTTCCCTTGCTTCTTAGAGAATATGAGTTAAAAACCTCTGGATTTTTGCCTTCATTTAGGAGCAAAAGACATCTGTGCTTCAGGAGAAGGCAGAATTGATTATATATTAATTGCTATCTAGATCCCGCTGAGACCTGTTGATACAGGAGTTACTTGAAAAAGCTTCTTTTAAAAGACATGTTCTTTATTCACTTGTCCAGAAAGACTGATTTTCATCTTTGCAGTATGAAATTAATTGCAGAATACTTGGCTATCAATTGTTTCTTATGAAAACATTTTTCAGGAAACTCATGGTTAGTGTTGACATATCAGTTTTTATTGTTCTGGATATCAAGATCCTTAATCAGTGAGATGTACTGCATAAAGGATTCTGTAGGTATTTATGAATAGTGGACCTCAACAAAAGTTATAATTTGATTACAAATGATTAGTATTTTATCCCTCATATAAGCTGTGTTGTTCATGATAAGGAACTAGACATTATTTAGTCTCTTTCCTGGATAGACAAGGATCCCTGTGTTAGTCTATCAAGTTTGTTTGAAGATTATATTGTCAGAACATAGTAATATGTAAGGAAAAACTGATGTATAATTATTTGTTGTATAGAGAAATTAATCCCAGTGATATTACCGTAAAAACATAATGAGAGGCTCTTAATTTTTAGCATAAACCTTAGCTATGGAGCAGCTTATGGGATACCTCACATAAGTGGTTAGTGAAAGAGTAATTTTTGGACCAGTGAGAAAGAAAGATAGGACTTTTTAGCTTATGTTTCTTTCATAATTGTCAGTATGCTGAGTTGATCAGGATATTGGAATATAAGTTATTCATTTTACAATTCAAAACCTTATTTCTCAGGTGAAGAGTACGGATGATGTGGGAACTGGAAGGTTAAAAAGGCTATGCTATGATCCTATGCATTCTGGGTCCTGCGCTACCCCATCTTGTGTGATCTGCATTGTAACACTTTTTTTTCTTTCTTTCTTTCTTACTTTTTTTTTTTTTTTTTTTTTTTTGGTTTTTCGAGACAGGGTTTCTCTGTGTAGTTTTGCCCCCTTTCCTGGAACTCACTTTGTAGCCCAGGCTGGCCTCAAACTCACAGAGATCTGCCTGGCTCTGCCTCCTGAGTGCTGAAATTGAAGGTGTGCGCCGTGCGCCATCACCGCCCGGCTATTGTAACACTTTTAAGACCCCAAATATACTGAATCCTTTTTGTTTTTACTCATGCTTACTGACACAATTTCAGCTTTTTTTCTTATACTTCCCACCACTGTTTGGCTTAGTCATTAAAGTGTTTGATGTTTACCCTGCATCACTGAGTTTGAGAAATCTGAATTTCTCTTCCTTGTGATGTTGGAAGAACTGAGTTAAGATAATTAATTTGTAGCAATATCATAGTGTTACTTCTGGAAGCTTTATGCAGATTGTGATGATGTCTCAATCAAATAAGAAGCATAGTCAAGCCTGTCACGGCAATACCTGCTTCTGGTAAAAACTTCCATCTTAATCAGTGTTCTGTTGCTGTGAAGAGACACCATGACCATGGCAACTCTTATAAATGAGAACACTTAATTGGGGCTTACTTATAATTCAGAGATTTAGTCCATTTTCCTCATGACAAGGAGCATGGTGGCACAAAGGTAGACATGGTGCTAGAGGAGCTGAGAGTTCTCAATTCAGATTCACAGACATCAGGAAGAGAGAGATCCACTGGGTCTTTGGAACCTCAAAGACCACCCCCAGTGACACACTTTCTCCAACAAGGGCATGTATACTCCAACAGAGCCACACCTCCTAATCCCTTTAAATAGTATTGCTCTCTGGGGACCAAGCATTTGAATTTATGAATTTTTGGCGTTCATTCTTATTCAAGCCACCACATATGATTAAAGTTTTTTTTCGACTTGGTTGGATTTGGAATCATCTAGGAGAGACATCTCTGAGTTTGTCTTTGAAAAAGTAACAAGAGTGGTTTAATGGATGAGGGAAGACTCACTCTGAATATGAGTGGCATCATCCAATGAACTAGAGTCCTGAGCTGAGTAAAAGGGGAAAAGGAGCTGAACATCAACATTAATCTCTTTCTGCTTTTATGCTGCATATGCAATGTGACCAGCCACCTCATGGTCCTGCCTCCACACATTTTTACATGAAGAACGGCACCTTTTATTCACCTGTGTGGTGATTTGAATGAGAAATGTCTTTCATAGGCTCATGTATTTGATTCCTAGTTTGGTGCCATTTGAAAACCTTTAGGAGATACAGCCTTGCTTGAGAAAATAGATCACTGAGAGTTAAAGGTTTACAACCTGTCTCAGTTCCCATTTATTTTATTTTTCTCTCTCTGCTTCCTGTGTGAGGATGAAATGTGATCAGCAAGCTTCTTTCTTGTTCTGCTATACTTTCCCTGACTGTTGCCATGTCTGCCTCACTGTGACAGACTGTACCCCTCCAGAACCACAAACAAAATAAAACATTTATCTTCAAGTTGCTTTTGTCAGGGCATTTTATCACAGCAGTGTAAAAGTAACTAATCAACACTGAGCCCAAATAAATCCTGATTCTCTTAAGTTCTTTGTCTGGCATCTTGTAATATCAATGAGAAAAATAACTGGTACAGAGATATGATTCAAAACTGGTCATGGTTTTAGGACTACCCTCTGGGCAACATGTTTTATCCATTGCTTAAATGGTGAAGTTTTCTTTAGATGGTTCTTGCCTGACACCTCCCACTGCATCTATAAAAAATCTTCTGCAGTTTAAACAGATGTACAGCAGAGTATTTAACTCATATCTACATGACCAGATGCTTGTGTATACTTTATATATGTATATATGAGAGTTGATTATAGTGCACACAACCTGAAGTTTAACTAAGATTATGAAATTATCAGTGTTCATGAATCTTTTGTAGAACCAGATTGGTTGGTGACTCCTCAGTAATCTGTGAAGTGTGTGACTCAAGCACAGTGACAATCTCTAATGTTTTCTAAGTGAGAGCCATCTGGAACCTTTTTGACTGTTCACATTCATTGCAGAAATGTCTGGATCTTTCTGAAACATATCTACTCATTGCTTTCATTGCTGTCTCATTGCTATAAGTGTTTGACTGGAACCTCCAGCTCACCCCAGCTCCTCTCCATTCCACACCCTCTCATAGAATCTCCAACAAAGAAAAGGCACCAAAAATTCCAGTTCCACATTCTTGGTGGCCATGGCAACTTCTCCCTTGAAGTTCCCAGCAGCCCAAGACCCCACCTAAAGCAATCAATTTTTGGCCACACTTGGGCACAAACCCAGCTTATGGTGGATACATCATCACCCCTTGCTTACAGGCTACATAAGCTCCCTGCTTTAGTTCAAGTGCATTGACTTCTCTGGCCCTTATCTCTGGGGCTAGAGGACTCACTTGGGAGTTGCTTTGCTCAAATAAACCTGTTCTTTTACTTTTTCAGTTCAGCTTGATCTGGCTTACTGTTTTGGCAAAGAAGCCATACAGAAAACCTATTACCTTGGTGCCAAAAACCTAGGAGGAATTAAATCTTCCTGCTGGGTTAAATAGATATGCCTCTCTTCTTCCTCTCTGCCATAAGTGATCAAATTTTGATTTGGGGTAAGTCACCCATTTCCAAGCCATCACCTAAAAGAGGTACCAGGTACCTCTTCTGGGTCAAGACCTTGTCTGGGTCAAAGACCTCTGGGATCACCTGCCAAGGCATGTCCTCACAGGGCAAGCTTGATCTGTTTTTGGAGCAAAGACAGTCATTGCTCCTTTGTGTTAGGAGATATTTTTCCCAAATGCTACCCCCACCCTGACATGCCAGGTATTTGTGGGGACACCTTGCCCTAGTTTTCAGTCTTTGTCACAGACCTGGAAATGGCCAATATTGAGTCTAAATCTGATCCTCAGTAACCCCTGGGTGTCTGCTGCAAAATTTATCCAAATTGGGGCTGTCTTACACCATAAGGCAAATGGTTTGAACACATTTATCCAGGGTTTTTGAGCTCTACACTTCTGCCCCTCCCTTTGTAACCTGTTGTCAGTGGCCCACGTTTTGTTGGCTGGGGTTATGGTGGTTTGGCTCCAGGGGCATTTTCAGCCAGGACTGACCCAGAGCCCTGCATCCTGACCAGGCTGCCGGAGTCCCTGGAACCCCACCTCTCTTCTTCCTCTTGTCTCTTTGATGCTGTTTGTCTCTCTACCTTCCTCTCTCATGTCCCTACCCCAAGACAGCCATTCACTCTTTCACTCTCCCCATTCCCCAACAAACCTCTTGCACTAACTCCGTTGTTTGTAGTCTGTTCTCTTAGTGGCATACCTTGGCAGGGCCCACTGAAAGGTACTCACTTTGCCCTTTTTACTCATTAGGATTTCTTGGTATTTGGTCTGGCCATGCTGGGATCCCACTTACAGATTACTTATAGATTCGATCTCCCTGTTTGTTTCTATCTGCTCTTCCTTCTACCCTACCATACTGGAATCCTACATACCTACTCTACCCACCTTGATCCAGCCTCCCCAGCAGAAGCTATAGTCCTGGTTACCCATTTCATTTCATGGTCATTGCTATATATTAAACAAACAAACAAACAAACAAAAAAGGCTGAGAATCTTCCCTAAACCTCTGTACAGGAACTGGTGAAAATGGCTTTTAAGGTTTTTAATGCCTGAGAGGAGGCAACTGAGTCTTCCCAGCAGGCTGGACTGCAACACAAGGCTATATGCTTCAAGCTCATGCCTTGGTAGCTGCCCTGAGGCCATCAGTACCCTGCAGAGGGAACAAGGGAAGTCCACAAGGCTTCATCCAGCAGGGGCCCAGCCAGAGTCAAACTCCACCAGGGGCCTACTTCCAATTCAGGTAGGAAGGCCACTAGTCCTGATGCTGCCCAACCCCCAATTGCCAACAAGGCTGTGTCCTGTCTGCCAGCAGCCTGGCCACTGGAAGTCAGAATGCTCCCATGCTGGTTTGTGCTCTACTCCATACCACAGAGGTCCAGCATCACCAGCACAGACATCTGAGCCTCTTCCAGCGTTTGAGCTCCTTAGCCTGGTAGAGAACTGATGGCACCCAGACTCAGAGACTCACATCACCCTCTTAGAGACTAGGGTAACACTCCAGGTAATGGCGGACACTGGGGCTATTGTTTCTGTCTTGATCTCTCACCCAGGTCCCATAGTTCCCTCACCAGTTTCTATCACAGGGTGGATGGGACCGCTCCTTCCTGCCTATGACCCTGCCACTTCTCTGTATTCTTACAGGGTGATTCTTCTCACACACTTTTCTAGTTATACCCATTTTTCCTGTACATTTATATCCTCAGCCACTTTGAGGCCACCCTTTCTTTGGCCCCACACTCTCTGACTTCCATCTTTTTCCCTTAATTTCCTCATAGGGCCCTGAAATCCTCTTCCCTGATACCTCTTCCCACTCACGACCAGAGGCTGTAGAGGACTTACGCTCACCCAGCCTGGTTTCCTAGACCAACCCCTCACAGACCCCCAACTCACCCTCTTTCTTGATAGAAGCTCTCTTATAGATAGATCAGGAAACTACAAGGCAGCTTATTCAATGGTCACCTCCACTAAAACTATTGAAGCAACCCTTCTGCTGATGGGGACCTCTTCACAAAAGGCTGAATTAATTGCCTTGACTAGAGTGCTCCAACAGAATCAACAGGCTAACATCTATACTGATTCTAAATGTATCTTTTTAATAGCCTATACTCATTCTGTGCTTTGGAAGGAAAGGGACTTCCTCCCTACCAACAACACTTTCATTGTCAATGGACCCATTATAGCCAAGTTCTTGGAGGCCCTTCAGCTCCCTGTAGAGGTAGTCATAATCCACTGCTAGGGACATCAGTCTTCCAAAGACTGAGTACCCTTAGGCAATGCCTTTGCTATGACACCACGGTGTAAAGACTCCACCTAAAGCATTCAGTTTTTGATCACTTGGTAACAAACCCAGCTTGTGGTGGACACCTCATCTACAGGCTATATAAGCTCTCTGTTTTAGTTTGGGTTCATGTGACTTCTCCAGCTCTGATATCTGGGCCTGGAGGACTCACCAGGAATTGCTTTGCTCAAATAAACCTGATCTTTTGCTTTGTCAATTAGGCTTGATCTGACTTACTGCATTGGCAGAGAAACCTCTTATCATTTTACAAGAAAAACTATTAATAAACATGACCTCTCTTCATATGTCTCTACTGGAAAGGCTTAGACCTAATCAGTTCTATTGTAAATTACATTTATTTGTATTTTATGTGTATGGGCGTTTGTCTGCATGTATGTATGTGTACCATGTGCACACCTAAGACCCATGGAGACCATAAAAGGGCACTTGATCTACTGGAACTGAAATTACAGGCTCTTGTAAGCCACCATGAGGATGTTAGGAACTGAACCTGTTTCTTTGCAAGAGAAATACATACAAAGACTCTTGATTTCTACTTCAAGGCTAGGGGTTTCTTCTAGAACCCCAGTTTCCTGTGTATGTGGAAATCACACAGAGATACCTCTCTGGCACTTTACATAGTATGATGTCTAGTCACAATGTATCTATGGAAATCCCTACCAATGTGGCTAACACATTGCTTTTTAGAAATATACTGCACACTTCTTCCTCAAAGCAGTGTTCCATATTCCTGAGAGCTTTATAAGCTATCATGGCTTGCTGGGTAGAAAACATCATCAGCTCACATGGTTGATTGCTGAGAGATGTTGACTATTCTTTCTTCTAGGAAAACTGTATCCAATAAAGACTATTCAATCTATATGTCCCTATCCTCCTTTGGTTCTGTAGAATAAGATTTGCTTCATTCCAGACACTACAACAGAGAGAGTCAGGAAGGAAAAAGGAGAAATCAGTTTTCTACCATGTCATAGTTCTTCCCAAAGTAAACACAGCTTTGGTTGATAAAATGAAATTTGTTTAATATTTAGAAATAAATTTTACTCTCAGAATACAAGTCACAACACAGATGACAGAAAGCACCTGGTTCATTTTGTTCACTGCTGTTTAATTTCACAGAGAAGTCTCAGACTTTGAAAGAGAAGTGTAGAGAATCCACAATGAAGAGATAATTATGTTTTGTGTGTTGATTGAGCCAAAATATTCATCTGCTGTGATTTTTGGCTCAAAAGCTCCTGAAGTGATCAGCAGCTATTTGTTCAAGAGTCTTTTACCTTTCTGAACACTGAAGAAAATAGATTTGCCTTTGACATTCACAAAGGGAATTAGGAACAGGTTGTCTTCCTTGTGGCATAACAAACACATCCTAGCATGAGAAATCTGATCACTACAGCAGTCTGAGTTGTCATAATAATCAATCTGCCTGTTACATACTAGATAAGGATCCTGCAGCCCATTCAGCTAATTGCTACCAATTCACCTTCTGGACAATGTCATCATACTGTTTCTTAGGTGTTCACATTTATTTTAAACTTGATTTAAAGACAGAAAATGTATCTAGGATGGTATGTACAAAGTAATAATAAATGTAATTCAAATTTTTGATGTCATATTCCATAAGGTTATTATTTGCTAAAAAGAAAACATTAATTTGAAGAAACACCTACTAAATAACAGTAATTATTTAAGACTGTCTTATCTCCTTTAAAAATAAATATAGTCTTGAACACTGACTTTGAAATCACTGGATTTGATAGCGTGAAGTTGCCAAATTGTGGCTAATGGGCCAGATCTGGTCCAGTGCTTATTTTATAAATATAGTTCATAGCCCCACTCATTCATTGCCAATATATGGCCAATGTAAAGCTGTAGCAGTACACTTAGATTACTACAGCACCAACTGCCTGGCCGCAGTCTAATGTGTGTGATCTGCCCCTTTGTGGAGCATCTGTGTCTGTCCCTGTGTTTTATGGTGCATTGAATTTTTATTCCTTTACTATTGTTCTTTGTCATTTTCTTGATCATCTTTGAATGTTTCACTCATTTAAAATGTAAAAATTATTTCATGACCATTTTTGGGTGTAACAATGCCTACTATCAGCAATTTTGTGTCATTTTCATTGGAAATAGATGTCATCATAAGCAAATAAAGTGCATTCTCTTTTCATTAATGAGAATGAAAAGGACAATGTATAATTAAGGATTCACTTTACTGAATTGTGGACAAACCTCCTAAAGTATCTAGAAACATACATTGTCATTTATTTTGTTTTATGAGGTGCAGACAGAGGCACCAGGGTGTGACTTCCCAGTTTGTGCTCAGTAGAGTTGGGCATGTCCCCTTCATTTAGGGCTGTGAGGATGGAGTCTGAAATTTGTCTCAGAAAACCAGAGCATTATGGTAAAAAAGATCAGTAGTTAGTCCAATGTTGACTCTGGCACACTCTTCCATGTCAGCAGGACACAGTGGACACAGCTGAACCAGTTGCTTGCCAAGGATACGTCAGCAATTGAATATTTATAGTACATGGTGAATATCCATCTCCTCACTTTCCTTTTGTCAACACATTTCAAGGTAATCAGTGCACTGGGTTTGCAGGCATTAACTCCAAGACAGTGGTTACATATGTACAGATATAAATTAAAAACAATATTATTGCCACTGAAATGTGTCCTGTGACTATTAACAATTATTGAATACTAACATATATGAAGCTTCAGAATCCAATCTGGAAATAATTTTGTCATTTACCATGCATAAAATGTTGATCTCACATATTCAGTATAATATTTTGATATGAAGATTAAGTGCTTCTCTATAAATTATCTACTACATTTATTTTTGTTATGAGAAGCAAAACTTTAAAAATAAAAGTGAGAAATGAGAAAAACATGTACCAATTTAGCTATGAGTTTTGAACACATGTATCACTGTGATTTAGGTCCCCAAAGAAAGAAATAAAGTGGTGCTTTCATTGATTTCAATCTCAAGTTTCTTTATTTCTTCTCATCTCCTTTTATTGGGTGCTATTTCCTTTTGATTTTCTAAGATTCTAAAGGTATCATTACATTAACAATATGAGATCTTGAGGCCAGTATACTGAACCACACATATTCCAGCCAATACCTCTGGCAGAAAGCTTAAACCACATCAAAGGCCAGGACAGATCCCAGAAAAACATTTAAGCCACCCCTGACCCCCCCCCCCCTGTTCTGCCTGTGACCACCCAGCTTAACTCCAATTACCCCTCTTCTCATAGTCAACTTATCCCAGTCCACAACTCTGGTGGAAGCCTTCTGCCTCATTAGAAGTCAAGCCAGCATCCTGAACCCCAAATGCCAGAACAGCACTCTGAACCCTGAAAACTAGGCAGAAGACTCATACCCAACCAGAAGCCAGGCCAGGATCCTAAACCCCAGAAGGCCTATGGCCATATCAGAGATCACACACATAGCCAGAAGTCTAACCCCAAACTGGAGCAGCAATCCCATGCTAGAACAGGACATCAAATATCCAGCACCCAATGTGGGTGGAAATTCTCTACTCAACCACAGACCATGCATGGCAGCCTGAAGACCAGAGAAGAAACAGAAATCAAGACAGAAAACACACACCCCAAAACAGCAAACCTAGAAGCTGGCACCTACACCTATAATCACTCCAAATCTAAATGCCTAAACACAAATGTAAGAACACAAACAATAATAGCCAGGCCAATAGATCACTACCAGAGCTCAGCCATCCCACTACATCAAGCCATGGATATTCCAATACAACTGAAGCACAAGAAAATAATCTTAAAAGCAAGTTTATGATGATGATAGAGGTGTGAAAGAAATTGAGGAAAAGACAATCAAAAAATTGGAAGAAATCAATAATCTCTTAAAGAATGTCAAGAAATCCAAGAAAAAACAAAGAATTGATGGAAACTAATAAAATTGTCCAAGGCCTGAAAATGAAAATAGAAATAATAAAGAAAACACAAACTAAGGGAATTCTGGAAATGTAAAATCAAGTAAGTGAACAGGAACTACATATGCAAGTGACAGAATATAAGAGATAGAAGACAGAATTTCCAGCATTGAAGATACAAAAAAGAAATAGAAGCTGGGCAGAGGTGGAGCATGCCTTTAATCCCAGCACTCAGGAGGCAGAGGCAGGCAGATCTCTGTGAGTTTGAGGCCAGCTTGGTCTACAGAGTGAGATCCAGGAAAGGCACAAAAGCTACACAGAGAAATCCTGTCTTGAAAAACAAACAAAAAAATAGACACATAGGTCAAAAAATACTACTTAACTTAAAAAGTTTATGACATAAAGCATCCAGGAAATCTGGGACACTATGAAAAGATCAAGTCTAAAAATAATAGGAATACAATAAGGAGAAGAAACATAGGTCAAAGGCCCAGAAAATATTTTTAACAAAATCATCAAAGATTTTCTTAACCTAAAGAAGGATATGCCTATCAAGCTACAAGAAGCTTACAGAACATCAGATAGATTGGACCAGGAAAGGAGGACCCCTTGCCACATAATAATCAAAACACTAAACATACAAAATGAATATTAAGAGCAGCAAAGGAAAAAGGCCAAGTGAACTATAGAGGCAAACCCATCAGAATAACACCCGATTTCTCAATGGAGACTTTGAAAGCCAGAAGGACCTGGACAGATGTAATGCAGACACCAAGAGACCGTGGATGCCAGCCAAGATCACTATACCCAGCATAACTTTCAATAACCATAGACAGTTGTGCACAAGATATTTCAAGACAAAACCAGATTTAAACAATGCCTTTCCACAAACCCAGCCCTACAGAAAACACTAGAAGAAAACTCCAACCTAAGGAAGTTAGATAAACCCACAACAATACAGGCAATAGATCACTCCAAGGCAGGACATCACAAAGAAGAGAAATACAAACATACTGCTACCAAAAATAACAGGAATAAACCATCACTGGTCATTAATATACCTTAGTATCAATGGACTCAATTCACCTGTAACAGGACACAGACTACCAGAATGGATATGAAAACAGGATCCATCCTTCTGCTGCATACAAGAAACACACCTCAACTTCAAAGACAGATACTACCTTAGAGTAAAAGGCTAGGAAAAGATCTTCCAGTCAAACAGACATAAGAAGCAAGCTGGTGTATCTATCTAAAAAATAGACTTCAAACTAAAATCATTCAAAAGAGATTGAGAAGAACATTACATATTCATCACAGGAAAAAATCCACCAAGATGAAGTCTAAATTCTGAACATTTATGCCCCAAATAGAAGGGAATACACATATGTAAAAGAAACAATACTAAAGTTTAAATTGCATTTCAAACCCCACACACTAATATTGGGAGATTTCAACACCCCACTCTCACCAATGGACAGGTCTGCCAGACAGAAACTTAACACAGAAATAAGGGATCTAACAGATGTTATGACTCAAATGGACTTAATATATATCTACAGAACATTCCACTCTAACAGAAAAGAATATACATTTTTTTCTCAGCAACCCATGGAACCTTCTCTAAAATCAACCACATAGTTGGTTACAAAGCAAATCTCAACATATACAAAAGAAAATTGGAATAACCTCTTATAATTTATTGGACCACCATGGCTTAAAGTTAGACTTCAACAGCAGTAAAAGTTACAGGAAGCTTACAATCTTATGGAAACTGAATAATGCTCAACTGAATCACCAATGTGTCAAAGAAGAAACAAACAAATAAGTAAGTAAATAAATAAACAATAAATAAATAAATAAATAAAGACTTACTGTAATTCAATGAAATGTACAACATACCCAAACTTATGGGACACTATGAAAGCAGTGCTAAGAGGAAAATTCCTAGCACTAAATGCCCACATAAAGGAGTTAGAGAAATCTCACACTAGCAACTTAACACACCTCAAAGTTCTAGAACAAAAAGAAGCAAACTGACATAGGAGGAATAGATACCAAGAAATAATCAAATTGAGAGCTGAAATCAATGAAATAGAAACAAAGAGAACAATACAAAGAATCAATGAAACAAAGAGTTGGTTCTTTGAGAAAATTAACAAAATAGACAAACCATTATCCAAACTAACCAAAAGGCAGAGAAAGAACATCCAAATTAAGAAATCATAAATGAAAAGGGAGACATAACAAGAGACAATGAGAAAATCCAGAGAATCCTCAGGCTATACGTCAAAAACCTGCATTCCACAAAATTGGAAAATCTAAAATAAATGGACAATTTTCTCAATAGGTACCACATACTAAAATTAAATCAAGACCAGATAAACAACTTTATACATAGGCTTATAATCCCTAAGGAAATAGAAACAGTCATTAAAAGTATCACAACCAAAAAAACAGCCCAGGACCAGATGGTTTCAGAGCAAATTGTACCAAAATTTCAAAGAGCTAATACCAATACTCTTCAAGTTGTTTCAAACAATAGAAACAGAAGAAACATTGCCAAACCTTTTATGAAGCTACAGTTACCCTGATACCCAAACCATGCAAAGATGCAATAAAGAAAAAGAATTACAGACCGATCTCCATCAGAGCATTGGTGAAAAAATACTCAATAAATTAATTATTGGCAAACCGAATTGAAGAACACATCAAAAAGGGGGGGGGGAGGATTTTAGGAGTCAGAGTGTCCAAAAAATCACAAGAAAACTCACAGAATCAACTACCCTGGGCTCACTGGGTCTCAGAGACACCGAACCATCAACCAGAGATCCTGCATGTGACTGACCTAGGCCTCTACATGTATGTGAGAATTGTATAGCTGGGCCTTCTTGTGAGACTCCAAACAGTGCGAGAAGGGGCTGTCTTTGACTCTTTAGATCGCCTTTGCCACCCTTCCTTATATTGGGTTGCCCAGCCCAGTCTTAATATAAGGGAGGTGTTTCATCTTACTGCAACTTGATAGGTCATATTTTGTTGATTTCCTGCTCTTTTCTGAATAGAAGTGGAGGAGCAGAGAAGGGAGAGAGCAGAGGGAAGGCGAGAGGAAGAATTTTGAGGAGAGGAGGGAGGGGAAACTGTGGTCAGATGTAAAATAAATAAATAAATCAGTATGTGATCTTTCTAGTTTTTTTCTCACTTTTTTTGTTATTATTATTTTTATTTTACAACACCATTCAGTTCAACATAATAGCCACAGATTCCCCTGTTCTCCCCCTCTCGCCCACCCCTCCCCCCAGCCCACCTCCCATTCCCACCTCCTCCAGATCAAGGTCTCCCCCGGGGACCAGGGTTGACCTGGTAGACTCAGTCCAGGCAGGTCCATTCCCCCCTCCCAGACCGAGCCAAGTGTCCCTGCATAAGTCCCAGGGTTCAAACAGCCAACTCATGCAACGAGCCCAGGACCTGGCACCAATGCACAGCTGCCTCCCAAACAGATCAAGCCAAATGACTGTCTCACCCGTTCAGGGGGCCTGATCCAGTTGGGGGCCCCTCAGCCTTTGGTTCATAGATCCTGTGCTTCCATTCATTTGGTTATTTGTCCCGGTGCTTTATCCAACCTTGGCTTCAACAATTCTCGCTCATATAAACCCTCTCCTTTCTCACTAATTAGACTCCCAGTGCTCCACCAGGGGCCCAGCCGTGGATGTCTGCCTTCAGATTCCTCAGTCCTTGGATGGGGTTTATGGCACCACTATCTGGGTGTCTGGCCATCCCATCACCAGAGTAGGTCAGTTCCTGCCGTCTCGCGACCATTGCCAGCAGTCTTTTGAGGGGGTATCTTTGTGGATCTCCGTGGGCCTCCCTAGCTCTCTGCTTCCTCCCCTTCTCACCTTCTCATGTGGTCTTCAATTACCATGGTCTCCTATTCCTTGTTCTCCCTCTCTTTTCTTGATCCAGTTAGGATCTCCCACTCTCTTTCCCTCGACTGTCGCCCTTCATTGTTCCCACTCATGACCAGGCTGTTCATGTAGATCTTGTCCATTTCTCCGTGTCTTTTTTGGGGGTCCCGTTTTCCAGGTAGCCTCACTGGTGATGTGAGTAGCAGTCCAGTCATCCTTGTTCCACATCTAGCATCTTCCTATGAGTGAGTACATACCATATTTGTCTTTCTGAGTCTGGGTTACCTCACTCAGGATGATTTTTTCTAGATCCATCCATTTGCCTGCAAACCGTGTGATGTCATTGTTTTTCTCTGCTGAGTAGTATTCCATTGTGTATATGTGCCACAATTTATTTATCCATTCTTCAGTTGAAGGGCATCTAGGTTGTTTCCAGGTTTTGGCTATTACAAACAATGCTGATATGAACAAAGCTGAGCAAGTGCTCTTGTGGTATGATTGAGCATTTCTTGGGTATATGCCTAGGAGTGGTATAGCTGGATCTTGGGGGAGATTGATTCCCAATTTTCTAAGAAAGCGCCATATTGATTTCCAAAGTGGTTGTACAAGCTTGCATTCCCACCAGCAGTGGAGGAGAGTTCCCCTAGTTCCACATCCTCTCCAGCATAAAGTGTCTTCAGTGTTTTTGATCTTAGCCACTCTGACAGGCGTAAGGTGGTATCTCAGAGTTGTCTTGATTTGCATTTCCCTGATGATTAGGGAAGTTGAGCAATTCCTTAAATGTCTTTCAGCCATTTGGGATTCCTCTGTTGAGAATTCTCTGTTTAGTTCTAAAGCCCATTTCTCAATTGGACTGTTGGTCCTTTCGATGTCTAATTTCTTGAGTTCCTTATATATTCTGGATATCAGTCCTCTGTCAGATGTGGGGTTGGTGAAGATCTTTTCCCAATCTGTAGGCTGTCGCTTTGCCTCGTTGACCGTATCCTATCCTTTGCTCTACAAAAGCTTCTCAGTTTCAAGAGGTCCCATTGATTGATTGTTTGTCTCAGTGTCTGTGCTACTGGTGTTATATTTAGGAAGTGATCTCCTATGCCAAGGCGTTCAAGTCTATTTCCTACTTTCTCTTCTAGCAGATTCAGAGTAGCTGGATTTATGTTGAGGTCTTTGATCCACTTGGACTTGAGTTTTGTGCACGGTGACAGATATGGATCTATTTGCAGCCTTCTACACGCTGATATCCAGTTATGCCAGCACCATTTGTTGAAGATGCTTTCTTTTTTCCATTGTACACTTTTGGCTTCTTTGTCAAAAATTATATGTCCATAGGTGTGTGGGTTAATGTCAGGGTCTTCAATTCGATTCCATTGGTCCACATGTCGGTTTTTATACCAATACCAGGCTGTTTTTATTACTGTAGCTCTATAGTAGAGCTTGAAGTCGGGGATTGTGATGCCTCCAGAAGTTGTTTTATTGTACAGGTTTCTTTTAGCTATCCTGGGTTTTTTGTTTTTCCATATGAAGTTGAGTATTGTTCTTTCCAGGTCTGTGAAGAATTGTGTTGGTATTTTGATGGGGATTGCATTGAATCTGTAAATTGCTTTTGGTAAGATTGCCATTTTTACTATGTTAACCCTGCCTATCCATGAGCATGGGAGATCTTTCCATTTTCTGAGATCTTCTTCAATTTCTTTTTTCAGGGACTTAAAGTTCTTGTCATATAGGTCCTTCACTTGCTTGGTTAGTGTTACCCCAAGGTATTTTATGTCATTTTTGGCTATTGTAAAGGGTGATGTATCTCTAATTGCCTTCTCAGCTTCTTTGTCCATTGTATATAGGAGGGCTACTGATTTTTTTGAGTTGATCTTGTATCCTGCTATGTTGCTGAAGGAGTTTATAAGCTTTATCAATTCCTGGGTGGAATCTTTGGGGTCACTCAAGTATACTATCATGTCGTCTGCAAATAGGGAAAGCTTGACTTCTTCCTTTCCAATTTGAATCCCCTTAATCTCCTTATGTTGTCTTATTGCTCTGGCTAGAACTTCAAGTACTATATTGAATAAGTATGGGGAGAGTGGACAGCCTTGTCTCATTCCTGATTTTAGTGGAATTGCTTTGAGTTTCTCTCCATTTAATTTGATGTTGGCTGTTGGTTTGCTATATATTGCCTTTATTATGTTTAGGTATGTTCCCTGTATTCCTGATCGCTCCAAGACTTTTATCATGAAGGGGTGTTGGATTTTGTCAAATGCCTTTTCTGCATCTAGTGAGATGATCATGTGGTTTTTTTCTTTGAGTTTGTTTATATGGTGTATTACATTGATGGACTTTCGTATGTTGAACCACCCTTGCATCCCTGGGATGAAGCCTACTTGATCATGGTGGATAATTGTTCTGATGTGTTCTTGGAGTCTGTTTGCCAGTATTTTATTGAGTATTTTTGCATCAATGTTCATGAGGGAGATCGGTCTGTAGTTCTCTTTCTTTGTTGCATCCTTGTTTGGTTTAGGAATCAGGGTAATTGTAGCCTCATAAAGGAGTTTGGTAATGTTCCTTCTGTTTCTATTATGTGGAACAATTTAGAGAGTATTGGTATTAACTCTTCTTTGAAGATCTGGTAGAATTCTGCACTGAAACCATCTGGTCCTGGGCTTTTTTTGGTTGGGAGACCTTTAATGACTGTTTCTATTTCCTTAGGGGTTATTGGACTATTTAAATAGTTTATCTGGTCTTGATTAAACTTAGGTATGTGGTATCTATCCAGAAAAATGTCCATTTCTTTTAGGTTTTCCAGTTTTGTGGAGTAGAGGTTTTTGAAATATGACCTTATAATTCTCTGGATTTCCTCAATGTCTGTTGTTATGTCCCCCTTTTCATTTCTGATTTTGTTGATTTGGATTCTCTCTCTTTGTCTTTTGGTTAGTTTGGATAAGGGCTTGTCTATCTTGTTGATTTTCTCAAAGAACCAACTCTTTGTTTCATTAATTTTTTTGTATTATTCTCTTAGTTTCTAATTTATTAATTTCACCTCTCACTTTGATAATTTCCTGGCGTCTATTCTTCCTGGGAGACTTTGCTTCTTCTTGTTCTAGAGCTTTCAGATGTGCTGTTAATTCACTGGTGTGGGATTTCTCCAACTTCTTTATGTGGGCATTTAGTGCTATGAATTTCCCTCTTAACACTGCTTTCATAGTGTCCCATAAGTTTGGGTATGTGGTGTCTTCATTTTCATTGATCTCTAGGAAGTCTTTAATTTCTTTCTTTATTTCTTCCTTAACCCATTGGTAATTCAGTTGAGCATTATTCAGTTTCCATGAGATTGTAGGTTTTCTGTAGTTTTTGTTGTTGTTGAAATCTAGCTTTAAACTATGGTGGTCTGATAGAACACAGGAGGTTATTCTGATTGTTTTCTATCTGTTGAGATTTGCTTTGTGGCCAAGTATGTGGTCGATTTTAGAGAAAGTTCCATGGGGTGCTGAGAAGAAAGTATATTCTTTCTTGTTAGGATGGAATGTTCTGTAGATATCTATTAGGTCCAATTGGGTCATGACATCAGTTAAGTCCTTTATTTCTCTGTTAAGTTTCGATTTGGGAGATCTGTCCAGTGGTGAAAGTGGAGTGTTGAGATCTCCCACTATTAATGTGTGGGGTTTTATATGTGGTTTAAGCTTTAGTAATGTTTCTTTTACATATGTGGGTGCCCTTGTGTTTGGGGCATATATGTTCAGAATTGAAACTTCATCTTGGTCGATCTTTCCTGTGACGAGGATGTAATGTCCTTCTTGATCTCTTTTGATTGATTTTAGTTTGAAGTCTATTTTGTTGGATATCAGGATGGCTACCCCTGCTTGTTTCTTAAGACCATTTGATTGAAAAGTCTTTTCCCAGCCTTTTATTCTTAGGTAGTGTCTGTCTTTGAATTTGAGATGTGTTTCTTGTATGCAGCAGAAAGATGGGTCCTGCTTTCATATCCATTCTGTAAGTCTATGTCTTTTTATAGGTGAATTAAGTCAGTTGATATTAAGGGATATTAATGACCAGTGATTCTTCATCCCTGTTATTTTTGGTGGTAGTGTGTGGGTACTTCTCTTCTTTGGGGTTTACTGTTGTGGCTTTATCTATTGCCTGTGTTTTCAAGTGTGTATCTGACTTCCCTCGGTTGGAATTTTCGTTCTAGTGCTTTCTGTAGGGCTGGGTTTGTGGATAGGTATTGTTTAAATCTGGCTTTGTCTTCGAATGTCTTGTTCCTTCCGTCTATGATGATTGAAAGTTTTGCTGGGTATATTAGTCTGGGCTGACATCCATGGTCTCTTAGTGTCTGCATTACTTCTGTCCAGGTCCTTCTGGCTTTCAAAGTCTCCATTGAGAAATCGGGTGTTATTCTGATGGGTTTACCTTTATAGGTCACTTGGCCTTTTTCCTTGGCTGCTCTTAATATTCTTTCTTTATTCTGTACATTTAGTTGTTTAATTATTATGTGTCGAGGGGACTTTTTTTGGGGGTCTAGTCTGTTTGGTGTTCTATAGGCTTCTTGTATCTTCATAGGCATTTCCTTCTTTAAGTTGGGAAAGTTTTCTTCTATAATTTTGTTGAATATTTTCTGTGCCTTTGAGTTGGTATTCTTCACCTTCTTCTATCCCTATAATTCGTAGGCTTGGTCTTTTCATGGTGTCCCAAATTTCTTGGACATTTTGGTTCATGACTTTGTTGGCTTTAGTGTTTCCTTCGACTGATGAAACTATTTCTTCTACTGTGTCTTCAATGCCAGAAATCCTCTCTTCCATCTCTTGCATTCTGTTGGTTATACTTGCATCTGAAGTTCCCGATCTTTTACTCAGGTTTTCTATTTCCAGCATTCCCTCTGTTTGTGTCTTCTTTATTTTTTCAATTTCCCTTTTCAGTTCTTGGACTGTTTCCTTTGTTTGTTTCATTACTTTTTCATGATTTTCTTTCAGTGCTTTATTGTTTTCTTGCAGGACTTTATTGTTTTCTTCCAGGACTTTATTGTTTTCTTGGAGGGCTTTATTGTTTTCTTGGAGGGCTTTATTGTTTTCTTGGAGGGCTTTATTGTTTTCTCCTAATTTGTTTGCCCTTTCCTCTAGTTGTTTACAGCGTTCTTCCAATTTTCTTGTCTTTTCCTCTACACAAGCCTCTACCTTCTTCATGAAGTTACTCATAAGGCTACTATCTTCTGCTTCTTCCAGTTTTTCGTGTTCAGGTCTAGATGTTGGAGGCAGGCTAGGTTCTGGTGATGCTGTATTGCTCTTCATTTTGTTGTATGTACTTCTGCCTTGATGTCTGCCCATCTCCTTGTGGTTCCTTCTTGGTCTTATCAGTGTACTTGTTTCACAAAGAGCTGACAGATTCAGGAAGACTCTCTCTCTTGTCCAAAAGGGAGTTCTCTTGTCCAACTCTCTGGTCCAGAAGGGAAGTCCGGGGCAGGCTCTGGTCCAGAATGGCAGTTGGGGACAGGCTGGGAGCCCTGGTCCAGAAGAGAAGTCGGGGCGATCTTTCTAGTTTTTGATGTAGGCAGTTAGTTTTATAAACTTGCCTCAGAACTACTGTCATTGTGTCTCATAGATTTGGATATGTTGTGTTCTCATTTTAATTCAATCCTAAAAATTTTCATGAAAATTATGAAATCTGCTGGGAAAAAGATATAGCTAGAAACAGGCATTCTGAGTGAGGTAACTCAGACACAGGAAGACAAAAATTGCATGTTTTCTCTTATGTGTCTATGTTAGCTTTTAAGTTTTTAGATATGTGTGTTTCATTTAAAATATCAATAGAAGTTAGGAAGCTAGTAAGGGAGTAGGATAGAGAGGTAGGGAGTATCTGGAAGAATTGTGGAGGGGAAAGTTTATGATCAAAATATATTGTATAAATATTTTAAAATAATAAAAATATAATAAAAAATGAAAATGAAAAGGCTTTTGGAATATACTTGGAGTGTTCATGAATGACAGTCACTTACAATTATGTCCTCCAAACCTTTTCCAGTACAGAAATCTAAGGGAAGTTTTTATTCACAATGCCCTTACTACAGACTTGCTACATTACAAGTATTTAAAAATAAATATGGCCAGTATCTGCCATACCAAACAGCTCCATTCAGATACTGACCATGTCTCTAGCTTCAGTCTAACTGCTGTGTGGATGATTCTTTGTTTATTTAAATGTCTTTGACTGGCAATTAGGAGGTTTCCAATTCTTTTTCTGGAGACAAGCTATAAATACTTCTTAATTTTTTCCTGTACATGCCACACAAGCACAAGCAAGAATTTTCTGTATTGTATTTATATTAGTGAATTACTGGGTTAAGGAGGTACTTATTTGAACTGTGTAGAGAGAGAAAAAAAATCTCCCCCAAAGCTACAAGAGTTCATGTTTATTTGTGTAGCTGAAATTTTCCTGTGTCTCACCTGGCCCGTGGTCAGAACAAATCTCTCTCTCTCCTGCCAGTCCAGCAGCCACTTGGACACAAGTAATCACATAGAGGCTTATGTTAATTAAAACTGCTTGGCCATTAGCTCTGGCTAACTATTGACAAGCTCTTACACTTAAATTAACCCATAATTCTTATTTATGTTTAGAGATGTGGCTTGGTACCTTTTCTCAGTTCTGCCTTCACATCTTGCTTCCTCTGTGTCTGGCTGGTGATTCCTGACTCAGCCTTCCTGTTCCCAGAATTCTCCTCTCTGCTTATCCCACCTATACTATACTTCCTGCCTGGCTACCGGCCAATCAGTGTTTTATTTATCAACCAAATCAGAGCAACATACCTTCACATCATACAGAACGACATTCCCTCCATATTTGAAAATTCCAGATTATGGCTTCACATCTGTGTAAATTTTGGAATTATTATACTTGTAAAATTCCTCTAATCAATATAATTGAAAAGTGTTTTATTCCATTAGGAATTAACTTTGCATAGCTTTTTATAACAATGAGGTCAGCAGCTTTGTAAACTTTCTGTCTATTAGTATCTCTTCTGAGAATTGTGTTTTTGAGCTCAGGTATTTCTAATTGGCTTGCTTACTTTTTATATTTTGACTTGTATAAATTCCTTAAATACCCTAAAAGTATACTTTTGTCTTTGTTTTTATTTGTATATATTAATTATATAAAGTTTTGTGACATGTTTTCATACATGTATACTGTATTTTTATCATATCCACCCCTGTCCCCCTCTCCTACTCCCATTCCTCCACCTGTTAGATTATTTCCTTTACCCCACATGGTCCCCTCAATAACTTCCAGTTATTTTTTATGATGAGTCAATGAGTTTCATTGTATTGACTTTCAGGAACATGAGTCAAAGCTTGCTTACAGGAGTAGGAATCCTATACCAGTGGCTATACCACTGAAGAAAATCTCCCTCTCCAGCAACCAGTAACTAAGTACATATAAATCTTCAGAGAATGTGGGGGCTTGTGCATGCCTTTCTTTCCATGATGGGTCATCACAGATACTATGAGTAGAAGCAGGCAACAGCCATGTCATGCTCAGAAGTCAGAGTCCCACACCATTCTCCTTTCTCCAGCTCCCATTTTCTTTCATCCCCTGCTCTGATGTTCTCTGAGCTTTGGAGGTTGAGGGTGATAAAGTTGACAGCTAGTCCTCTGGTTTATGAACTTTGAGTTAAGCTGGCTTTACTTTTGGTATTTTATGTAGAAGGTGTGCTATGATGATAGTAAATGTGTCAGTTTTCCCAATTTTTTTTTCATTTTTCTTAATGTATTTTTACCTCCTGTTCTTATATCTTCAATTTTTACATTTTAGTATTCTATATTTGTATCACTGATACACTTGATATTAAGGATTCATATGTGACAGAATGCTAGAGTTCTACTTTTCAGAGGAATTACATCAGTCATCAGGGCTTATGATGCCTCTCATATCCTCTCCATTAATTTCCCAAATGTCCAGTGTCAATGACAGTTTCTTTGTTCTTTGCTATTTTTGACAGGATCTTGTAACATCTAATGGTAGCTTGGTCATACTTCTTCTTGCATGGTAGTTTAAATAACTTTGCCTGATTTTCAGAGAAAATGTGTATTCATTGTCCAAATAAAATTTTAAAGTAGCCAGTAGGTTTCAGTTGGAAAATATCCCTCACAGGCTCAGATATTTGACTGGTTGATAAATGTCTGATGGTGCTGATTTAAAAAGTTATGGAATCCTTAGGAAGTACGATTTAGTCAGAAGAACTGGGTCAGGGGCCAATGATCTCCTAGTTTCTCTGCCTCCTGGTCAGCCAGTGATATGTGAATAAACCAAGTGAGACTTCCACTGCCATGCTTTTCCTGCCATGATGAACTGAATCTCTTTTTCCTTTAAACTGTTTCTTGTTAGGTCTTTGGTGACAGTGTTGAGAAACATAGTTAATACATTAGTTTATCAAGTTCAGTGGAGATTTTATTAAGATTATTTATTAAGTGGAGTGTGGTTATGTTTTATTTGTGTACTCCAATAAAACTTAGCTGAGGATCAGAGGAAAAAGCCAGCCACACTATTAACCATAGAGGTCTGGAGGTCTGTACACACAGACAGGAAGTGATAGAGCTAGGCAGAAAGAGGAAAGTAATAGAGCTGGGCAGAGAGAGGAAGTGAGATGGCAGGGCACTGAAAGGATATAGGCGTGAGTATACAGGAAGATACATCACTTTTCCAGACCTCTATGATTAACTAGTCCTGGGAATTAAAGGCATGTGTCATCATGCCTGTCTCTGTTCCCAGTGTGGATCTGGATGAATCTCTGCCTCCCGAATGCTAGAATTAAGGGAGTGTGCTATTACTATCACTGCCTGACCTCTATGCTTAAAAATATGTGGCTGGCATTTTCCTCTGATCTTCAGATAAGATTTATTGGGGTGCACAAATAAAATGTCACCACATTGGAGACTATTATTAAGACTGGATTATGACTGGGCTTAATGATGCACAGCTTTCATCCCAGCTCTTGGGAGACAAAGGCAGGCAAATCTGTGAGTTTGAGGCCAGCTTGTTCTATAAAACCAGGGCTGTCAGGACTACATAGTAAATCTCTGTCTCAAAAAAGTGATTTGAATTGTAGATATATTGAACTAATATGTTAATTCATTTTCATCAAATCAATACTTTAATGTCTTAAGAATATTCTTATGGATGGATATGGCACAGATCAACATTGCAGATAATTGAAAGTATGGTGCAGTTACACTTTAAAGTTTCAGTTAAGCCCATAGAAATATTTATTACATTTTATTTTATCTTTATCTTTGTATAATATAATTGTTACTATAACAATTGTTGGTTGTTATAATGTATCCACTTTAAAATTCCATTACCTAAATGGTGAGAAGAAATGAGGTTTTTTCTTTCAGAATAAAATAGTTTTTGAACAATTAGGGAATGAAATACTTCATTAACATGGAAGTATATGTTGTAACATAAAAAGATTCAGCTAAAAAATATATGTTAAACACTGTTCTATTCACTAGAGTCATGTTCCTGAGTGCAGCATGAAATGGATAAAAGGCTTAATCATATATATATATATATATATATATATATATATATATATATACATATATATATATATATATGAGATACACACAGCACTTCTTACAAGAACCATTTATTTGGCATAAATTTTTTTATTTCTTATACATTTCCTATTCTTGTTTTGTTTCACACATCTAATAGAGGGCTAATATAAAAATATGTATAAAGAACTTGAGAAACTAGCTATCAAGAAAGCGACCCAATTAAAATATGAGGTATAGATCTAAACAGAGAATTCTCATTAGAGGAAACTTATACTGCTGAGAAACACTGTCCATCTCTCATTCCCAAATGAAATTTCTGGTACTGGGATTGGGTTACATCTAATTGAGTTATTGGCCAAAGGGGCCCAAAGGAATCCCTAAACAACCCAGGCTGTTTCCAAGATGATATGTTGCTCTCCACAAACTGATGGCAAATCTCTACTGTTGAAGACAACACCTGCATAATTGATTGAACATGGAGATGGTAAACTGCTGCCTATGTAGAGCCTTCATCCCTACATTCCAGCATCTTTGATACAGGAATATACTCTGTGTGCTATCAAAAGAGAAATCTAAACACCAACCAATCCACAAACCATTTAGCTACAAAGGTGTACTATCTGAAAGATAGGCTAGGGCATTGGTGGCACAAAACTTGTGAGAGTAACCAATCAATAACTGATTTGATTTTAGGTTCATAATACATACCTGAAACTGCTTGGGTGGCCATGAATCCTAGACTAAAAGCCCAGGGACCAAGAGTAAAAACAAATAATACTGGTCTAAAAAAGTAGAATATTAATGTAGTGACAAATTACTCCTAATAATATTCTGTTATACTCAGAGATGAGTGTCTTGTTCAGCTATCATCAGAGAAGATCTCTCTTGCAGCATATGGGAACAAATATCGAGACCCACAGCCAGATATTACACAGAAAGGGAGAGACCTGGGATTATTAGCCGCAAATGGGATGTCTCCATCAAATATCACGGATCTCAGGAAAACCTGCAGAAGAGGAGGAAAGAGTATAAGAGATAGAAGGAATAGAGGACATCAAGAAAACAAGGCCCTCTATATCAACATAAGCAAAATTCATGTGAACTCACAGAGACTGAGGCAGCATGAACAGGGCCTATGCTGGTCTGCACCAGGACCTCTGCATGTGTGTGTGTGTGTGTGTGTGTGTGTGTGTGTGTGTGTGTGTGTATGGCTCCCAGTTTAGTGTTTTTATGGGATTCTAGAGTGTGCAGATGAGTGGATTTCTTGTGCCTTCTGTTGGAATCATTTCCTTCTGTTGGATTGTCCTGTCCAATTTCAATGTGCTAATATCTTATTGTATTTTTTTTTAATGACAACCTAATCTCCAGGGTAAAGGTAAGCAACTGTCATTTATACTTGCTGGGAAAAGTTTAAAAATATCAGTTTTCTCTACTACAGTGACACTGAGAATATTAACAACTCCAGGACCAGCCTCATGTTCAGGTGTAGTTGACCAAAATATAGCTGGACTCCAGAATTTTTGGTGTGTGTTTTTATGTGTTACAGGGTGATATTTTTTGTTTTTTGTTTTTTTGTTGTGGTTTTATTTTGTTTTCTTTCCTGGTTTTGTTGTTGTATTAGGTTTTTATTTCTTTTTTGAGAAAGAACTTAAAGTTGGGTTGGGTCAGTAGGGAGGAAGAAAAGGTTTAGAAGGACTTGGAGGAGGGGAAGAATATGATCAAAATACATTTAATTTGAAAATTATTTTAAATAAATAAAAATATAAAATAAAAATATGTAAAAAATAAAAATCAATATGATTCAATGTTATTTATCTAGGGAACATTAGACATCAATTTAAAATGACTTTTTCTTCAGGAAAGTTTTCCAGAGCAATTAGATTAGAGAGAAAATGTTTGCTTTGCAGTATAGAAAATGAAGTAAAACTTTCTATGTCCTTGATGGAATTTTATAGTCAAAACAATAACAGATTAAAAAAAATCCCCAGCAGTAATACAGTCCTCACACTAGTAGACTGAGTTGCACAAGCAATGAATAATGGGAGAGCAAGAAAGAAGAAATGGATGGAGGAAATAAACAATAAAGGGAGGAAAATAACAAGTTCTACATAATTAAATTACTGATGGGCACATTCATTTATTTAACTGTGTTACTCTAGATTTAACATGATAGTGTTCTATCATTGGTTTATCTATCATTGGTCTATCATTTCTTTGCTTCTATGAGGAACATTCTGTGTTCCAGACATGTCACTTTTTTTATATGTTCATCAGCTGCTGAATATCTGGGTCGCATTCATGTTGGTTACTAGGAAATTTTGTGTACAATTTATGGACGTGATTTTTAACTTCCTGTTATTTGAATGTCTATGTAGCCACCCCATACCCAGTAATTTTATGTTTAATCTTTATTGAAAGAGAATTTTTTTTCTTGTTGTGTTTTTGGTTTTTTGAGACAGGGTTTTTGGAGTCTTTCATGGAACTCACTCTGTAGGCCACTCTGGCCTCGAACTCACCAAGATCTGCCTGCCTCTGCCCTTGCAGTGCTGGGATTAAAGGCGTGCACCACCACTGCCCAACTGAAAGAGAATTTTTTATACAATATATTCTGATTACAGTTCCCCCTCCCCAAACTCTTACCAGATTCTCTACACCGCCACAAATCTACATTATTTCTTTCTCATTGGAAAACAAACATGCATCATCAGCCAGCCATTCACATTCAAGTAACCCTCTCACACTGTCTTTTTCCCTCCAGGGAAACAATATAGTATTTTTGCCATATTTAAATGGAAAAAGTCTTTGGTCCTTAGTCAGAGCTTAAAGGGAAATCCCGTGACTGACTCATTTTAGACTGTAAGGGAAAGATGCTTTGCTGTGTTAAGGTGCTGAGACAGTAGGGTCTATCTGTTACAGTATCAAATATCATAGCCTTCTAGATGAACACATCTTACACTACATACCTACTGAGTTAGATTATTTGTTAATAAATTATGCATGTCATCAAGAAGGAAAACAAACAAGCACCAAAAAAAGAAAAAAAAAAGATAAAATAAAAACAAAACAAACATGGACAGGGAAACAAAAAAACCAATAAATAAATAAGAAAGAAAGAAAAGCAGCACAAGAAACACATAGCTTCAGACACACACTGGCAAAAATCCCCTAAAAACACAAAATTGGAGACCATGATACACTTGCAAAAGATCTGTAAGGTAAGGAAAAAATGTTCAGACAAAGCATTATTTGACAAACAAAAACAAACAAACAAATAAACAACAAAAAAAAAAACCAAGAAACTTTCTAAAAATGCCACTCAGTTCATTTTGTGTTGGCCATCTACTGCTGGATATGGAGTTTGTATCCCAGTGAAACTCTGTTGGAAAAAACTGGGTAATTTTCAACTGGAAGCAGCTTCTGGCTTAGGGCTGTGGGCTTGTACTCACTTTCATTCTCAGCACTGGGACCCCATCAGGCTCAGGCCTGTACAGGCCCTGTGCATGCCAGCACCCTCAAACAACCCAGGCTATTGTTTGTTCTTCACAACCTAGTCAAGGCCCTGTTGCTGCAAACAACACCTATACAACTCATTAAACACAGGGGAGTGAAGCTGGTGCCTTTCTATTTAAAACCTTCTCCCCTATTGACTAGGGGTAATGGTACTGGGAAGTACTCTTCACTGTACTCGAAGGAGAAATGTAAGTACCAGACCAGACTCAAACCTTTTGATTTATGATGGTGACCTGCATGCAAAATGCACTAGTGCAATAGTATCACAAAGCTTGTAGGATTGGCTAACCAATATCTGATTAGAATTAAGGTCCACTCCGAGAGAGTACTGATTCCTGATACTGCTTTGGTGGCCAAGAACCCAAGACTAGGTAGGCCAGGGACATAGCATAAAAACCAATGCTACTGTTCTGCTAAACGAATGTAGCCATAGAATGACTCTTAGCAGCATCCTGCTATACTCAGAGATCAGTGTCTTGGTCATCCATCATCAGAGAAACATTCTCCTGCAGGTGATGGGCACAGAGACCTACAGCTGGATAAGGCACAAAGGGAGAGAGACCTTGGAATATTCTGTCCTAAAATGGCTGTCTCATCAGTTCCCTTTCTTCACAGCTCATGGATTCCTGCAGAAGAGGAGGCAGAGAGATTGTGAGAACAGATGGGGTGGAGGACACCAAGGAATTCTTCATGTCCATATGAATTCAGATAGAGTATGTTTAAGCTTTTAACAAATTGCCAAAACAGGTTTCAAAGTGTCACCACTTCTATTGGTACCATGGGAGAACTCCATTTCCCCCACATTTGGGCCCTAGTGAGACCCAGCTTTCTGTTTTAAATTCTTGAATAGTTTGTTGTTGGCCTCAGCTCTTGTCGCCACCTCAGCAGATGTGATGTCAGACAGTGTCACTGGTTGTTTTTGACAAATGCCTCCCTGGAAAAGACTGTTTCACTGGGTGAGCTTCTGAGGTCAAATGGAGATAATCTGGAGAGTAGGCTTTCAGGGAACTGTCAGACAGGTCAAATCATGACAGCTCTCTGAGAACCAGGCATTGAAAGAGAGCCAAGCTTGCATTGACCCCTCCCGGCAGCAATGTTGTTGCTTTACAGTGTAGTTTTGGGAGGTTGGCTTTTAAGGCTACCAGAGAGTGTCAGAGAGACAGAGGGAAATGGAAGGACTAAAAATGACAGAGAGCTCAGGTTTTAACTGATACTTGGTAGTTTTTTCTTTAGTCTGGCTCCTTGAAATGTTGCAGCTTTGATTAATTTCCAGAGTTTTAAGAGATTGATTTTGACTATTTGTTTATTTTTTTCTCATTACCTGTTTTATGAAATTGACTATTTTTTGGAGATCCTTACTCCATCATTCCTAATGACACTCCAGCCCACCTTATTAATCTCTCTCTCTCTCTCTCTCTCTCTCTCTCTCTCTCTCTCTCTCTCTCTCTCTCTCTGTGTGTGTGTGTTTGTATGTGCTTGCATATGAGTGCAGGTGAGTCAGGTAAGTGCAGGTGACTGTGACTGGAGATGACAAAGGCATCATATCACTCCTGGGGGGTTTGAGTATTGGTAACTATGAACTAGTGTGTAAGCTACTGGACATGGATATATGAAACCAAACTCATATCCTCAGAAAGGGCAGTACTGCCCTTTACTGCAGAGCTGTCTCTCTCCCCTAATATCTGATCACATGAGTGACATAAGCAAACTGTCTTCTGGAATGAAGCAATGTTAACAAGGAGGACCCCAGATTAGACTACTAGCAATACTGGTGAGGGTTCCTGAACTGGCCTATTCTGGTAATCGGATTGGTGAATACCCTAACAGCCATCGAGAGCCTTCATCCAATAACTGATGGAAGCAGATGCAGAGATCCATTGTCAAGCACCAGGCTGAGCTCCAGGAGTCCAGTCAAAGAGAGGGAAGGGGGATTATATGAGCATGAGAGGTCAAGATCATGATGGAGAAATCTACAGAGACAACTGAACCAAGCTTGTAGGAACTCATGAACTTTAGACCAATAGCCGTGGAGCCTCCATAGTACTGGACTAGGCCCTCTGCATATGGGAGCAGTTGTGTAGCTTGGTCTGATTGAGGGATCCTTGGCAGTGGGTTCAGGATCCATCCCTGGTTCATGAGCTGGCTTTCTGGAGCCCATTATCTATAGTGGGCCACTTTGCTCAGCCTTGATGCAGGGGGAGGGGCTTAGTCCTGCCTCAACTGAGGGTACCAGGCTTTGAGGTGCCCGCATGAGAGAACTTATCCTTTTGGAGGAGGGGATGGGGGGGTCAAAGGAGAGGTTAGGTGGGAGTGGAGAGAGGGAGAAGAGGGATGAGAGGGGGATCTGTGGTTGGTTTGTAAAATGAATAAAAATTTTTTATGTGAAAAAAAAGTTACAAGTGGCATTTTGATAAATCAGTAACAGAGTCCCACTAACAGAAAAAATCTTTTGGTAAATAAGAATAAAAATTTGCAAATAAAACTGTTCATCCTGTATGGGCTGTGTCTTAAACACAAAAATCTAAGCAAACAGAGTGAACTAAATAACAAACTATGGCATAAT